>NC_068366.1:53838896-53931396 GCF_020536995.1 Dreissena polymorpha | reverse complement strand
GGAGGCAGAGTCAAGAATAGAACCAACAAATGCATCAAATAACTGGCAAAGTGTTTTAGGTTTTAGATCATACATTTTACACTTGTATAGCAAAGTATTCATAGCCTTAAGGGCTTTACCTACTTAATGTTCTTGGTTGAATGTGAAACTACCTGTATAATGTATAACAGTACCTAAATAATTAAAGTTATCAACTGTTTCGATGATTTGGCAATCGTATGTCCATGCCTCATTTTGGCGTAGGCGGCCCCTCTTACGGAAAACCATAATTTTAGTTTTTGAAGTGTTTACTTTAAGGCCCCAAGTATTACAATACACAAGCAGATTATCCAAATGGTTTTGTACTTCTTCTGGATTTTTACCCAATATGGCCATATCATCGGCGAAAAGGAGTAATATAAGTAAAACATCGTCAATAGTTAATCCAGACTCTGTATTATGTTGTAAAAACATCTCTAAGTCCTCTACAAACAGAGAAAATAGCAAAGGGGACATAACTTCCCCTTGACGTAGACCAACTGAGTAACGGAAGTAGTCAGAATAAGTAGAACATGACTTAACACACGATTTAACATTTTCATACATGTCTTTAACAATTTGCAATATTTTACCTCTAATGCCAGTTTTATACAATTTTAACCACAAAGCATTTCTATAAATACTATCAAAACATTTCATCATGTCTACATATATTACATAGAGCCTTTAATTGTCATTAATATATTTTTGTACAATAGACATTAATATGTATATAGCATCAATTGTTGAATAACCCTTACGAAATCCGAACTGTGCATCCGAAATACTATTATTATTCTCACAAAAACATTCGATGCGCTTATTAATTATTGTAGTAAATAGTTTTGAGAAACAGCTCACAAGTGTAATTCCTCTGTAATTATTAATATCGTTTACAGAGCCCTTTTTGTGTAATGGGATTATAATTCCATGTGTCCATTTTTCAGGGAAAAAACCAGATTGTAGTATACAATTAAAAATATCACATAAATGGTTACACAATATATCGCTACATTCTATAAAATATTCGTTTAATATAAAATCAACACCCGCTGACTTATTTCTCTTTAGTTTTTTAATTGCACATATAACTTCATCAACACTAATAGGCTGGTCTAACTCTGGAAACACAACATTATCTTCGCTAAAATTATAGCTGGAACAAAAATGCTCTGCCTCGGTATTATTGCAATTAAAAGTACTGTTGCTAAGGTTTTCAAAAAATAATTTAAAATCTTCCAATGAAATGTTATGGCTGGTTAGTTTATTCTTTGATTTGAAAAATTTCCAAAAATCGCGAGGTTTTTTTTTCTTTAAGTTTTCAATATCAGACATTTTTGTACGGTATGCACATCCCTTCTTTTTCCGTATTAAATTTTTATAAAGTTTCTTATAATGACAAAGCATTGATCTACTAGCGTCTGATTTATTTAAATTAAAACACTTTAAAGGGATCTTTTCACGCTTTGGTAAATTGACAAAATTGAAAAAAGTTGTTTCAGATTCGCAAATTTTCGTTTTAGTTATGATATTTGTGAGGAAACAGTAATACTGAACATTTACCATGGTCTAATATAGCCATTATATGCATCTTTTGACGATTTTAAAACCTAAAAATTATAAAGCGTTGCAACGCGAAACGATTGAATAATTTGGAGAGTTCTGTTTTTGTCGTTAAATTTTGTGAAACTACGAAGATTGCTGATATAAGGTATAAAATACGTTCAGTATGTGTACACGGCGGAATAGCTCAGTAGGATAAAGCGTTTTTACTTCAGGACTCTGGCAGGACTCCAGGGGTCATTGGTTCGAAACCTGGTCCGGGCAATGTTCGTTTCCTTTTTTTAATTTTATTCTTGATTTTTTACTGGAGCTTGTACGATCCAATGTTTACATTTATCGATATAAAGCATTTAATGAATAAGTTAAAAAATGCCAAAATCTGTGAAAAGGCCCCTTTAAGGCATCAATATATAAACGACGGGCAGACTCACAATCACTATCAAACCAGTCAGCATAAGTTAAACTACCGTATTCTTCGAATATGTACTTCGGTTTATTACTAAACGTATATGTATGTGAAAATAATGGGTCCGCTACACTGCGGATAGTATCAGTAAACTCGTTTATGGCATTATTTACAGACAATCTATTCAAATAATCAACATTACGTACAATATCATTAAAAACAGGTAATTTAGCTATGATTTCTGTTCGAAATCGATCTTTGATAGAACTGTCCCATTTGTATTTTACATCAGTAAATTTCTCGTGTTTGGGTGAAAAGTTATTGCAACGAAGAGTCAAATGTAACGGGGCATGATCGCTCCATTCTTTAAATTCGCCTATTGTACAATCAACAATGCGTGAAAAATTTCGTTCACTAGCTAAGACGTAATCAATCATGGATGTCCCGTTATGACCATAAAATGTATGTTTATTACTGTCACCTATTCTACCATTAACAATACGTGTACCTGTTGACTTACACAAATCAAGCAATTTACAACCATGGCTATTATGTACATTATCAACAGAGGCCCTAACAGAGACTTGATCAGAGCAATAATCTATATCATCGTAAAAAGTATTCATACAGTCATATACAATATAATCACGTTTGTTGCCTACTCTACTGTTTAGATCCCCAGTTATAAATACTTGACCGGATTCAGAAAAGTATGATATATCATTTTCTAAAAATTCGAAAAGGTCGATATTAAACGTATAATACATAGGCGAATCTTCACCCCAAATATAGGCTGCACATAAATAAATATTTTCATCTATGTTAAAAAACTCACGATCTAATTTAAGCCAAATAACAGTATTGTAGTGATTGCGTACAATAGTTATTCCATCCTTTAAATGTTCCCTAAAATAAACAACAACACCACCGCTAGATCTACGCGCATTTCTGTGTTGAGTTTTTCTATAAAAATTGTGAGATATAAAACCATCAAGAGAAATAACGCTTGACTTGTTATTCCAAGTTTCGTACAATAGACAGATATCATGAGAAGTAATTAAATTGACAAAATTAATATTACTTTTTTTACAATCTGTTAAACCATTAACGTTCCAAGACAAGATAGAAATCCTACTGTCATCGTGCCCCTATGTAACGATGTATCAGGCTATTTTCTACAATATAAACTGTTAAAGCCGCAAAAGAAACTAAACTGCTTTGTAAAACTTTCAATCATATATGCTGTAGAGAGAAATTGCGTAATCAAAATAAATGAGTAAACGAAAGACTGACTATCAGAAACGTTTTATATACATATATAGGGAGCTGAATAAAGATCCCTTGTAAAAATGAACATTTATTTTATTATAATCTTGGATTTGTATTAAACGGCCTTAGGGCTATTTATATATAATTATTTTGATGAATATATTAAGTATCCAATCCAAATGACGCATCTATATCATAATGAATGAGTGCGTTTTTCCGTTAATTAAAATGTATAGATCTCTGGATTATTGTGTTATTATCAAAGAGACACCGATTCTCTTTATTTAGATATCAATTAAATTTTGAGTTAAACCATTATTTAATATATGCATATTTTCGAGGTTTCATTTACAGATAGTCTGATATGCATTTTTATATCATGTATTTTTAATGCGAACCAGTTACAGTTCACTCTCTAAAACATGAACTGTTGGTTTTCCAGTGCTGTTCATGAATATTCGAATGGAATTTATTAAGTATATAATTTTTATAACTAGATCACCCTTATATGTTAATTGCAATGTTCACATTTCCCTCCGTATCAATAAAATGTATTGCACACTTTACACATGAAGTCACTATAGCTGGCTAAGCCGTGTTGAAAACATCTTTTGATGTTTGTTTTTTTTTACTTTAGTTAAAAACAATATTTAAGTTAATAATTTATTAATGTTTCCGTTGTTTATAATCAACAGAAAATAATTATGTTATTGAAAGTAATTAGACAGTTTTCTTTTTTTGTGTACAGTACCTAACAATGCCTAAACGTTTCTACATTCTGATGAACATATACTGTTATTTATTAATTATAGACAATTACGCCGCGATTATTTATTTAAAAAGCACGTGTGGTAATAATACGTTGCCCAAACTGCTTAATAATATTGTGCATCAAACGGTTTAACACGTTTTAAAGAACGCACAACTGTTGTGTTAGTTTTTTTTTCATTACTCGTTCATATTTTCAAGAAAGATAAGTAAAATAATATCCTTTTATACAGTGTGTATAACACCTACAATTTTAAATTATGATCAAAACAGCAATGATCAGGCATTTGATATAAACTATGTGTAAACCATAAAAGGTACGCTCATTCCATATGTACGACACCATTTGTTTGTCGGACATAATGGCGGCAAGATAAGCACTGCTAAGGGGTGTGTGAAACATCGATATCTGTTTGCTAATTGGAAAATTTGATTGACATGCGGCGACTGGTTAATTGTAAGTACTGATAATTATTAGTCAAAACGAAACTAAACTAATGCGTCAATAATAGCTCTATGGACGCCGAAATGCATTGAGAAAACCCTGATCAGATCTTTAAAATCAGGAGCAGGTGAATATCGCTCGGTGTAAAAACACAGGCGAGTTAAAAATGACAAATGCATTATGATTATTTTATACGTTTTCCTTTTCTAGTTTGTCTTCTTAATATATAATAAGTCATTAGCATTTTCGATTACAGATTGCTCTTGCGACGAAGACTGTAAGTTTTACAACGACTGTTGCTTCGGTGATATGAACGCAAAGGAACTTCACGAGCGCGAAGAATGTCTGTACCCACTTTCCGACCAAACACAGGGTGACGTATCCACACACGAAACGTTTTATATGATAACAACATGCAAAGGGGCTGATAATTGTTTTGACTTTGAGCAGACACCATGGGGTGCTTTTTCGCCGGTATATTCACCAAGCCATCATAAAATCTACATAAATGAACAATGTGCATTGTGCAATGGCTTAACAGATGGAAAACCTTGGCACTCTTACATAGTCTGTCCGGATGCTAGTCCGTCTGAAATTGATGCCGTTGTATCCGCCGTCGGTGTAAGAACATTCACACCCAACTGTTATGCGCACTTCATATATCCATACGACGACAAATATATGATGTATAAATTACAGTGCTATACGACAAGACACGATTTGTGTCCAGATAGTATTGACTGGAATCCACACCATATGACTGTGTTTGATGAATTCGGTCTAGACAATGACATCGTTGTCGATTTGTGTCACAGTTCGATAGAGTCTGTTTATACCCAACAGTTGTTGAATGGACAGAAAATATACTTCAAAAACATTTTCTGTTTCCTTTGCAGTGGAGAACCTGTACCGAAAAACACATGTACAACTGAACTAAAAAATACTCTTGACTTTTTCGGAGATTCGAAATTCGCAATGTTGCTTGCATGGGAGCCTGTTGTTAAGAATGCAACAATCACCAAGATAGAAGCCTGCAAGTTAAATGATGAAAGCAGAAGGGTATGTGCATACCATGTTTACTATGTATGTTCCGAATACTTATTTTTTGTATTTTCCATTTAATAAAATAATAATTTGCAGATAAAGATTATTTAATGTTCGCCTGTATTAGTAGTATTTTAATATTTTAATAAAAGCATTGTTCACATATTGTTCAATCGTGTAATGTCTTTCATTTGCAAATACACCGAAAGATTGTGATGATAATTTGGACAATAACAGATGAAATGCGTATGTAAGTCGTTCCAACCAATAGAAGTATTCCACTAGCAATCATTCATTTTGCATGCAAACCCTAACTTTAATATTGAGTTTACTACCATAGGAATACATAATGGGTTTTATTTGTCGGACAAAAATGCCTTGCACATTGTATATGTTGTTTCTGCTTTTCAGGATATGTCGAATTGTCGAGTTATTCATTGCCCAGTCGGTCAGGTCAGAAATACAAAAGGGGAGTGCTTTTACCGATCAAAACTATGGAGGGCTGAACGAGTTGGGGTGAGTGTAAAACTCGTTATGCCAGAACCGATCAAACTTCCACCGAATACTAGCATCAGCGATGTGCATGAGTTTTTCAAAGATATAGAATTTCATATCAAAAGCACTCTTCCATGGTTTATTGAAAATACTTATTTTAATTTCAATGCGGAAGCCAACTTTGTGATCATCGACTTTTTTGCCATTGAGATGAATTTGCAAGTCGACATGTTTGACCCGTCAGAATTATTTAAAAAAATCAACGAAAACTTAAATATAAAATGGCTAGTACATTTTAGTAACATATCAGAAAGTTGTTCACAAGAATTAGTACCATACCAGTTATCCCGTCTGTTGAATTTTTCCCCACAATCACATAATGGCGAACGGGGCTTCATGGACGAGGTTTATAATTTGACTCCTATCAAGGACGTTACTCGTATGTTTCGTTACTCCTTCTTTATTAGCAAAACATTTTTCTGCGACATGCTGGAATTTTCAGACGACGAATTTCAGCTGCTTTATGATAGTTTGGTTGTTTACATTATCGAGTTTGACAAATATTTCGGAGACATGGAATTTGTGCTGTCCGTTGATTCTCGAAGACAGACTACAGTCAAAGTTTGCATGGAACGGCTGCCATTCAAAAGAGTGGTGAACGATGCGGCAAATCCAATAGGCAAGGCGTTAACCAGCTGTGTATTAATCTGTGGATTGGTGATTGCGTTCTATGTTTGAAACAAGGACGATTCGTTCAGTTGAATAAACGTGAAACGTAGTATTAAAAAAAAAAAAAAATGGGGGGGGGGGGGGTAGGGGGTGGTAGGGGGAGTGAGAGGGGGGTAAAATGTGGTGTGTGGTAATTTATTAGATGTTAACACAAAATTGGGGGGTGGGGGCTGGGGGGTGAGAGGTGGGGGTGAGAGGGGGGGTATAATGTGGGTGTGGTTATTTATAATATGTTTAAAAAAAAATGGGGGGTGGGGGTGGTAGGGGGGTGTGGGGGTAGGGGGGCAGCGGGGTGCGAGGGGGTAATAATGTGGGGTGTGGTTATTTATTAGATGTTAAAAAAAAATTGGGGGGAGGGTGGGGGGTGGGGGTGGGGGTGGGGGGTAGGGGGGAGTGAGAGGGGGGTATAATGTGGGGTGTGGTAATTTATAAGATGTTTAAAAAAATGGGGGGGTGGGGGTTAGGGGGGTGGGGGATAGGGGGTGAGAGGGGATAATAATGTGGGTTGTGGTTATTTATTAGATGTTTAAAAAAAACAACTTTTTTTTGGGGGGGTGGGGTGGGGGCTGGGGGGTAGGGGGAAGTGAGAGGGGGGTATAATGTGGGGTCTGGTAATTTATCAGATGTTTAAAAAAAATTGGGGGGGTGGGTGGGGGTTAGGGGGGTGGGGGGTAGGGGGGGTGGGGGGTGAGAGGGGGGTATAATGTGGGCTGTGGTAATTAATAAGATGTTTAAAAAAAATTGGGGGGGGTTGCGGGTGGGGGGGTGGGGGGTAGGGGGGAGTGAGAGGGGGGTATAATGTGGGGTGTGGTAATTTATAAGATGTTTAAAAAAATTGGGGGGTGGGGGGTGGGGGGTGGGGGGTAGGGGGGTGGGGGGGGTAGGGGTTGTGGGGGTGAGAGGGGAGTATAATGTGGGGTGTGGTAACTTATAAGATGTTAAAAAAATTGGGGGGTGGGGGTAGGGGGGGTGGGGGGTGAGAGGGGGTAATAATGTGGGGTGGGGTAATTTATTCAATGTTTAAAAAAAATTGGGGGTGGGGGGAGGGGGGTTGGGGGAAGGGGGGGTAGGGGGGAGTGAGAGGGGGGTATAATGTGGGTGTGGTAATTTATTAGATGTTTAAAAAATTGGGGGGTGGGGTGGTAGGGGGGGGGTAGGGGGGAGTGAGAGGGGTATAATGTGGGGTGGGGTTATTTATAAGATGTTAAACAAAAAATTGGGGGTGGGTTGGGGGTGGGGGTAGGGGGGTGGGGGGGTAGGGTAGGGTGGGGGGGTAGGGGGATGGGGGGTATGGGGGTGGGGGTGAGAGGGGGGTTTAATGTGGGGTGGGGTTATTTATAAGATGATGTTTAAAAAAGAATTGGGGATGATATCCTCTATTCATTAAACATGAAATTTTAACTTATTACATTTGTTTCCCCTGTATATAAGAAAGATATAATACTGTATTACCTCCCCTGTCCTGCTTTTATTTATATTAATCAACAAAATTAAACATTACCACAATATTTAATATACAAAATATACAAAAATATCATATTCTGATAATATTTTACTGATCCACTTTATTTTACTCAAAGGATGACGTTTCATTGGACTGATAATTATAGATTTAGGATTACAGACCAGTTGCTTCAGTTATATTGTTCCGAGTTCGCCCTGTTGGCCGTGTATGCATTCTTGAGTTATCATCCAAAAACCATTTTACTATTTCGGGTCACCGTGACCTTGACCTTTGACCTAGTGACCTCAAAATCAATAGGGGTCATCTGCGAGTCATGATCAATGTACCTATGAAGTTTCATGATCCTAGGCCCAAGCGTTCTTGAGTTATCATCTGACAACCACCTGGTGGACGGACCGACAGACCGACAGACCGACAGACCGACCGACAGACCGACATGAGCAAAGCAATATACCCCCTCTTCTTCGAAGGGGGGCATAATAAATTAGCATTCGTTAGACCGCCGCTATACACAGAGGTGTATGTAAACAGTACAATGTTGTTATTTTAATAAAAAGACAAGTACTCATGTTAAACACGTGATATTTTCATTAAATATTGATTGATAAAATGCTTTATGAGTTATATTCAAATAATCCATACTAGTTCTTATGAGCTTAATATTTATGTAGCAGCAGTAAATTGCGTTTTGAATATAAAGTGTACTTACAGTCTTGCACATGTTTTTGCTTTGTGATTTGACCCGTCAATATGTATTAGATATTTTCACTAGATTGTTTCGCAAAACAATGAACAAAACTTCTTCTTACTATTCTATATTCCTTAGTAAAATTGCATTTTACTTATTTATATGATCTAAGATTTTGTTATGTTTTTTTGTTTTGTGGATCTCTAATGACGTCAATCGATGCTAAATAAATATTAATTTAACTATGAGTTTTATCTTCTTATAATGCGGTAAAAAAATGAACATTAAAACATAATGAATTTTTAAAGCGTGTTCTTTGCGTTTCATGGCGTTTAAGAACGGTCTACGACTCCATAAATTGTACGTATCCACTTCATAACAAATCATTTACTTATCGAGTGTCGTATCAATTTATACTATTTGGTATTTGCTCGTCTATTTGTTATGTTTATACGAACATGCATCACGCCTCATACTGTGACGCATATCTTTGCTATAGACAGACAGACAAATTAAAGTCTCATTTATGTACATACAATTGTAAATATGATTTAAACTTGTGTCATTTAATAAAATCTAATTAAAGATAGTTTAGTTAAAAAAATACAATAAACTGTACAAAACCACTCAATTTGAGTTACAAGAGACTATGGCCAGTTTTATCGTGATATAAACATCATTAAAACATTTTAAAAGGTACAGATAGATATACGTGTTATACGATGTATTCTTCCATGTAGCTCAACACCCTTCGAACAAAGATTCGACTGGCAGCGATCACCGCTGTTCAAATCCATGTCGCCACTGAAATCCACGGAGAAACGAGAAATTTATTAAGTTATCTTCTATTTCTTGTTTGACTGTAAACGAAAATGACATGGCAAAGCATGTAGAAATTTTCACTGATGTTAATTAAATTATTTAAAAAAGTTACAAACTTAAAATCTCTCCAGATCTTAAAGAAATATTCATTTAATTGCCTTTGAGACCGCAAGATGGGGAGGGTTATTACTGCGAGGAGTTTGGTAACGCAGCGTACAAGAACCGGTATTAACACGTACGTAGTGGTACATTGTCAGTTGTTACCTAGCGCAAAGATTTTAAACCTCGGAGTACCGGTATTAACATGTACGTAGCGGTACGTTGTCAGTTGTTACCTAGCGAAAAGATTTGAAAACCTCAGAGTACCGGTATTAACACGTACGTAACGATACGTTGTCAGTTGTTACCTAGCGCAAAGATTTTAAACCTCGGAGTACCGGTATTAACACGTACGTAGCGGTACGTTGTCAGTTGTTACCTAGCGCAAAGATTTAAAACCTCGGAGTACCGGTATTTACACGTACGTAGCGGTACGTTGTCAGTTGTAACCTAGCGCAAAGATTTAAAACCTTGGAGTACCGGTATTAACACGAACGTAGCGGTACGTTGTCAGTTGTAACCTAGCGCAAAGATTTTAAACCTCGGAGTACCGGTATTAACAAGTACGTACGTAGCGGTTCGTTGTAAGTTGTTACCTAGAGCAAAGATATAACACCTCGTTGTACCGGTATTAACACGTATGTAGCGGTACGTTGTCATTTGTTACATAGCGCAAAGATTTAAACCCTCGGAGTACTGGTATTAACACGTACGTAGCGGTACGTTGTCAGTTCTTACTTAGAGCAAAGTTTTAAAACCTCGGAGTACTGGTTTTTTACACGTACGTAGCGTTACGTTGTCAGTTGTTACCTAGCGCAAAGATTTAAACCCTCGGAGTACCGGTATTAACACGTACATAGCGATACGTTGTCATTTGTAACCTAGCACAAAAAAATTAAAACTTCGGAGTACCGGTATTAACATGTACTGTACGTAGTGGTACGTTGTCAGTTGATACCTAGCGCAAAGATTTAAAACCTCGGAGAATCGGTATTAACACGTACACAGCGTTACGTTTTCAGTTGTTACCTAGTGCAAAGATTTAAAACCTCGTAGAACCGGTACAAACACGTACGTAGCGGTACGTTGTAAATTAATACCCAGCGCAAACATTTAACATCTCGAAGAACCGGTATTAACACGTACGTAGCGGTACGTTGTCAGTTGTTACCTAGCGCATAGAATTAAAACCTCGGAGTACCGGTATTAACTCGTACGTAGCGGTACGTTGTCAGTTATTACCTAGCGCAAAGATTTGAAAACCTCGAAGTACCGCTATAAACACGTACGTAGCGGTACGTTGTCAGTTGTTACCTAGCGCAAAGATTTATAACCTCGGAGTACCGGTATTAACACGTACGTAGCGATACGTTTTCAGTTGTTACCTAGCGCAAAGATTTTAAACCTCGGAGTACCGGTATTAACTCGTACGTAGCGGTACGTTGTCATTTGTTACCTAGCGCAAAGATTTAAAACCTCGAAGTACCAGTATTAACTCGTACGTAGCGGTACGTTGTCAGTTGTTACCTAGTGCAAATAATTAAAACCTTGGAGTACCGGTATTAACACGTACGTATCGGTACGTTTTCAGATGTTACCTAGCGCAAAGATTTTAAACCTCGGAGTACCGGTGTTAACATGTATGTAGCGGTACTTTGTTGTTTGTTACCTAGCGCAAAGATTTAAAACCTCGGAGTACCGGTATTAACACGTACGTAGCGGTACGCTGTCAGTTGTTACCTAGCGCAAAGATTTAAAATTTCGGAGTACCGGTATTAACATGTACGTAGCGGTACGCTGTCAGTTGTTACCTAGCGCAAAGATTTAAACCGTCGGAGTACCGGTATTAACACGTACTGCACGTAGCGGTACGTTGTCAGTTGTTATCTAGCGCAAAGATTTAAAACCTCGGAGAACCGGTATTAACACGTACATAGTGTTACGTTGTCAGTTGTTACCTTGCGCAAAGATTTAAAACCTTTGAGTACCGGTATAAACGCGTACGCAGCGGTACGTTGTAAGTTAATATCCAGCGCTATCATTTAACAACTCGAAGTACGTACGTAGCGGTATATTGTAGGTTGTTACCTAGCGCAAAGATTTAAAACCTCGTAGTACCGGTATTGACTCGTAAGAAGCGGTACGCTGTCATTTGTTACCTAGCGCAAAGATTTAAAACCTCGGAGTACCTGTATTAACACGAACGTAGCGGTACGTTGTCAGTTGTTACCTTGCGCAAAGAATTAAAACCTCGGAGTACCGGTATTAACTCGTACGTAGCGGTACGTTGACAGTTGTTACCTAGCGCAAAGATTTATAACCTCGGAGTACAGGTATTAACTCGTACGTAGCGGTACGTTGTCAGTTGTTAACTTGTGCAATGATGTAAAACCTTGGAGTACCGGTATTAACACGTACGTAGCAATACGTTTTCAGTTCTTACCTAGCGCAAATATTTAAACACTCGGAGTACCGGTATTAACACGTTTGTTGCGGTTCGCTGTCTTTAGTTGCATAGCGCAAAGATTTAAACCCTCGGAGTACCGGTATTAACTCGTACGTAGCGGTACGTTGTCAGTTGTTACCTAGCGCAATGATTTAAAACTTCGGAGTACCGGTATTAACACGTACGTAGCGATACGTTGCCACTTGTTACCTAGCGCAAAGATTTATAACCTCAGAGTACCAGTACTAACTCGTACGTAGCGATACGTTGTCAGTTGTTACCTAGCGCAAATATTTAAACATTCGGAGTACCGGTATTAACTCGTACGTAGCGGTACGTTGTCAGTTGTTTCCTAGCGCAAAGATTTAAAACCTCAGAGTACCGGTATTAACTCGTGCGTATCGGTACGTTGTCAGTTGTTACCCAGCGCAAAGATTTAAAACCTCGGAGTACCGATATTAACACGTACGTAGCGATACGTTGTCAGTTGTTACCTAGCGCAAAGATTTAAAACCTCGGAGTACCTGTACTAACTCGTACGTAGCGGTACGTTGCCAGTTTTTACCCAGCGCAATGATTTAAACCCTTGGATACCGGTATTAACACGTACGTAGCGATACTTTGTCAGTTGTTACCTAGCGAACAGATTTAAAATTTCGGAGTACCGGTATTAACACGTGTGTAGCGGTACGTTTTGATTTGTTACCTAGCGCAAAGATTTAAAACCTCGGAGTACCGGTATGAACACGTACGTAGTCGTACGTTGACGGTTGTTACCTAGTGCAAACATTTAAAACCTCGGAGTTCTGGCATTAACACGTACGTAGCGGTTCGTTGTCAGTTGTTAAAATAATAAGCGAACAAAGCCAGTTTCGCAAGAGGTTAGCATGTTTAGTTTGAATCAAAACGTAATAAATGTAACGTCGCTTAGACGAAGCTGGTCGAGTAACGTGGGCAATGCATGTGAAACATTTACTATTTCTGTTCGGGTTTGGTCACGCACACATTACTAATGAACTTAGAAACAGTGTTTCCAGAGGAGGAGATGGAGGTGGAGAACGAGAAAGGGGAGGAGTGTGGCGGTAATGATGATGCTGATGATTCTGAAGATGCTGCTGCTGCTGCTTATGATGATGATGATGATGATGATGATGATGATGATGATGATGATGATGATGATGATGATGATGATGATGATGATGATGATGATGATAATGACGATGATGATGACGATGATGATGATGATGATGATGATGATGATGATGATGATGATGATGATGATGATGATGATGATAATGATGATGATGATGATGATGATGATGATGATGATGATGATGATGATGATGATGATGATGATGATGATGATGATGATGATGATGATGATGATGATGATGATGATGATGATGATGATGCTAATGATGCTAATGATGCTAATGATGCTGATGATGCTGATGATGCTGCTGTTGCTGCTGTTGCTGCTGCTGCTGCTGCTGCTGATGATGATGATGACAACGACGACGACGACGATGACGATGATGATGATGATGATGATGATGATGATGATGATGATGATGATGATGATGGTGATGATGATGATGATGATGATGATGATGATGATGATGATGATGATGATGATGATGATGATGATGATGATGATGATGATGATGATAAAACAACATACGATACATTGTTGGTATTGATGTGTCGCCCGTGTCTATATTTTGATAATATGAAACTCTTTAAATACACAAAAAGTGATTCATTGGAACGCGATCAATTGTTTGTTAATCAGATGAACTTTAGCTTATATGTAAGGAGTTATTTTATGTGTTTGTAATAAAACATTGAGTAAAGATGTTCATTAATAACGGATGAATAAAAATGGTCATTTCAAGGTCTACCTTGTCTTTTAAACAGGGTTGATCATGTTTTGTTCATTTCACAGATATCCTCACTTAATTGTAATCATTGTTTTTTTCAAAACACATTTTATTTCGTGATTGCATCTACATACAATATGAATAATAACAATATTGTTTTGCAATCAGACATAAGACAATCGCAAACAAAAATATATGTAATGCATCAAACACATATCATATGTTATTCGTAATAGTATTCATCGATGACTAAGCGTATAGGTTAGTAAAGTATCTAGTAAACATAACAATTACATGTAGTAGTTTAGTGTTTTAAAAATACATATACAAAATACATAAAGAAGGAAAAAAAACATCAAGTGAGTATAGACTGAGTAGAATGTGTACATTATAATAACAGATGAGAAGTGCATAAGGACATATTAATATGTGCATATCGTTATATTTTATAACGTAGACATTTAATTTGATGTGGGTAACGGTGCGCTTTAGTTAGTATTTGTAAAAAGTACTAATAAACTAGAACAATCATCAAATTTTAACTCCAAGTACGTGAGACAATATCATTAAATAATTCCCATTCACTGTCAAAGGATTCTAAATTATTTTTTGAAATTGATATTTTTCTTAAGTAATCATATGCATACTTAATGTATTTCTTTGCTCTTATTAGGCTTGGAATATATTTATTCATTTTACACTTTTACAGGTATAGCTTAACAAACAAAGTAACCTTATTTATGGCTGTAGCAGACTTAATTGAAAAACCAAGTAGTAGGATTGTCATGTTAATGAAAGGAAAAGATTGTTCTGGTAATATTTCATCAATAATTGCTTATGGTATTTGACACTCCCAGAATACATGTTCTAAATTTTCATCACTTTGTTTGCAAAAAGAACATAATGGATCATCAGTAATTTTCATTTTATTCAAAAGACTATTTGTTCCCAAGTATCCTGTGAATTAGCCTATATTAGAACCACTGAACCTTTACATCATTGGTTATTAAAAAGGGTAGTTCAAATATGCAGTTCCATTCTTTTTCATTAATTATGGTATTGAGTCTTGTACATCATTTTTGTTTAACAATTGGTTATTATTTTTATTTAGAATGGTATATAGTCCTTTTGCACCAGATTCTTGTTTCAGTACAAGTGGTGGTAAAAAGGGTTTGGTAATTTGTCGGGTAGGAAAAAATACACGACATTTTTTCAAAAAAGTATCTATCGCTTTTGTCACCCCTGTATAATGAATGAAATATATGTTCAAATTGTACATCTTATTAAGGTCATCCATCACAAGAGATAAAGGTTTCATTTTTGAATATATCACCTATATAATGAATACCAACTAGGAACCATGACTTAAAGAAAAAACTTTTATTTCCTATCAATATATTTGGATTGTAAAAAAGTGGAAAATACAAAATTTCGCCTGTGTTTATTTTCTAATTTACCACAATAAAGTGAGAAGCTGTTTAAAACATATACCCAAAAAGGGTTAGAAATTCTGTTAGCTTCATTTAAAGCATAATGATAACTGCCATTAAAGAGTTTCTATATATCAAAATAAAGGTTTGTGGTTTCAATCCAATTTCCCCTTAAGGATTGAATTTTTTGTAACCATGTTAGTTTCAATGCTGGAATAAATGCATCCAGAATGCATCCACTTTATATAATCATATTATATTTACTTTAAATATATTTCTTCTTTTAAACTAAACATATTTGTGCTTAGAACATTTGAAGGGATTGGTAAAAGAACGAATGGATTGGCAGACGGATAAAATAATGCAAACAGCCAAATAATTGTACAACATATCACAAATGTTGAATACTAACAAATGTATTAACTTTTGTTCCAATTTGCGTGGCGTTGACCTGATCTTTGAACTCTGTGACAACAGAGATTTTGCATAATTCGCAGGTGTTTTAAGGCGATGTTTTGTCAAATAATCTTCACTAACATACTGCAGGATTAAGCTACAGTTAAACTCAATTGCTCGAAATCGATTGGCTCGAATTTCCGGTTGGCTTGAATGCTCTTCGCAGCACAGATGTTTTAATTGCTATATATTCCTATACATTTATTTAGTTTTTTCCCGAACTCGCGAGGGTCGAATTATAAGATGACTCGAACAGCTTTCATAATCCCGGTAATTGTGTTCATGTCTTCTTTTGTGTGTGTGTCTCGAACTCGCTTCGAGTGGGATATGGCTGTAAATCGATTCGAAGTGCTTAATCATCTCTTTCAGTGCTGAAACCGAATTGTGAAGGAATTTGCAAACAGTTTGGATCCAGATGAGACGCCACAGAACGTGGCGTCTCATCAGGATCCAAACTGTTTGCTATTCTGATAGTATTTTTTGAAAAAATTCGAAGAAAATGCTAATTTTAGAAATTCAGCAGACGACATTTTAGCAGACGACAAATTTCCCAGCATGCAAAGGGTTAAGACCACGTTTTGATTGATGTCGCAGCTATGGAAATCGTATCATCGACTCAATCGTTAATTGAGTCGAAACAGGAGGGCGAAGGGGTATAATGCCCGTAACATCAGATGAAGTAGACGGCACAAAACAAAACCTACAACCTAAGACATCTGAAAAGTCAGCAATTAGAACGATACATATAATCTGGAAATTTCTTGAAGAGTGCGAAGATTTGCAACGTCTTCAAAGTCAACTGAATGCACTTGAACAAATCGTATCTCGACGGCAATTAATCAACACCACACAAATTGACATCATGTCATTCTTAAAAAAAAGAACAAATACATAACTTGTGATGTGTATATTTCTGTGATGTGTATGTTATGCCTATTTCGGTGATGTATATAAGTGCCTTTTCTTAAATGTACCTGTAAATGTGCTCCGTGATCAAATATATGTTGCTCATGTGATATTTGTTTAATGTTTGTGAACATTTTTCATATTTTGTAATAAAGATATGGAGTAAATATGTGTTTCTTATAAACTCCTGAGCAAAAAGTGGTACGGAATTAAGGCAGTATGAATACTATTCTACTGCAGATGCAAATCTGTTGCAAGCAAATGTTATTTCAAACATTATATAACAAGATGTGTTTGTGAAACACTATGTCCCCTCCCCCCATATATTTGGCCTTTGACCTTTAAGGATGACCTTGACCTTTCACCACTCAAAATGTGCAGCTTTATGAGATACACATGCATGCCAAATACGAAGCTGCGAAGATCTTCAATATTGCACCATTGCCATCGGGTTTCGACAGTATTTGATATGCACTTTTCTAGTTATGTCATTTTTCGGACATCAATCAAACACAATGACGGATCGATAAATAGAGGAAATGACTGAGAGGAAGATGGGCAGATCTATAGCGGATATGTTGATCAACTTTCACAATAACACGTGATGTTTTATTCGACTTATTTCAATTCTGCCAATGGACGGATGAATAGAGGAGTAAGGTACTGCTGAACAAATAACAAAAGCTAAGAGCAGAAAGTAGTACGGATTTAAGGCAGAATGAATACTCTTCTACTGCACATGCAAACCTGTTGCAAGCAAATCTAATTTCAAACATTATATAAAAATCGTTTGGCTCAAATATCGGTTTCTTCGAACTTTTCTCCGCGAGTTCGAGCAATCGGGTTTCGAATGTATTTGATATGTACTTTTCTAGTTATGTCTTCATTTTTTCGGACATCAATCAAACAAAATGACTGAAATGGAAATGACTGAGAGGCTAATGAACAGATCCATAGTGGATATGTTAATCAACTTTTATAATAACCGGTGATGTTTTATTCGACGTATTCCAATTCTGCAAATGGACGGATGACAAACATAAAAGCTATGTAAAAATGTGAATAAAAAACATAAAATATGTATACAATATTTCATCGATGTTTCTTAAGTGATAAATGTTATAAACACATGTTGAGAACAGAAGGGATGATGGTCAAGCAGGTGGACGGACAGGCATACATGACAAATGAACGGTAAACTCCCGCAGCCCCTCCCCGTGAAACTGACAGGGAAATACAATTTAATTCTTATTTTCAAATGCATTTTGGAATTCGAATTTGTTTCGAATTGGAATTTGTTTATAAAAATACCTTTTGTTTGAAACCCCGAAGTATTTTTTTATTCAATATAAGACATACAATGTATACATGTATATGATAATAAAACAAAGTGATACCATGTAGCCGCAATAATGTTCAAGCATGTTATGCAAGATATGCTTATATATACTTTTTTGACCTTGTGGTTTCCTTTGGATTAAAAAAAAGTTAATATGGATTTTTTCTTTGGTTGTTTGTGATAGGTGTTTTTTTAAAGAAAAACAACAGATAATGTATGAATAAGGATAAGTTGCATAACGTAGAAAGCATACTGGACTTGCTTATGAACGCTTTTTGCTATAAACTGTGCATGCAAAGTTAAATATGTATCGTTTAAAAATGCTGTAGAAAACGTGCTCTGGTTATATTTCAGAGAAATACGAATTTACTGTCTTACAATGTTCTTAATTAATCTAACCTCTTTTAGGACAGTGAATAAATTTCATACCTATCGCGTACGGTTGAAATGTTCCTCAACAACTGTAGCCCACGTTTCTCCAATTATCTCTGATTTAATATAGTAACAATAGTATTTCAACGACCCAGGGGTGTCGAAGGCGCGTATCTAAAATAGTGTACACTCATAAACATTAAATAATATGGCAAGTAATTGTTAATAATTATAAAATATTATAGTATCGGTGTATTTTTGTGTATAAATTAGTATGTACTTTTCACAAAAAAGCCATTTGAGACATTTGGAGAGTAATTAAATGTAATTATGATATGTTTTTCCAATTTGGAATTGCGTTAGTTAAATATAAATACAGCCGCACTGAGATTCCAACAAACTAAAAGAAGAGATGTGGAGAATGCGGGTTGTCGCATTCACACCCATGCGGATAACGATGCAAGATGTGTGTTTGTATGTGTTTTCCTTTGTAAGTGTGATTGACTCTCAACTTACTTCAAATACAACTTCGGAAGGTTCCTTCACGACTCGACAACCCTGGACAGAACAAAACATTGTCGATTTATTCAAAGGTCAAGACTACGATAAACTTTGCCCACAAACTTCTATCTGCCATAACAGAACCGACATGACACGCGTGTATGAAAATTCCAAAACGTCGGAATGCTGCAAAGGTAAAGCTTGATGCCTTATAAGTATAATAATATATATAATATATATAATTATTATTATAATTATTATTATTATTATTAGTAGTAGTAGTAGTAGTAGTATTATAAGAAGTAGTAGTAGTAGTAGTAGTAGTAGTAGTAGTAGTAGTAGTAGTAGTAGTAGTAGTAGTAGTAGTAGTTAGTAGTAGTAGTAGTAGTAGTTAGTAGTAGTAGTAGTAGTAGTAGTAGTAGTAGTAGTAGTAGTAGTAGTAGTAGTAGTAGTAGTCGTAGTAGTAGTAGTAGTAGTAGTAGTAGTAGTAGTAGTAGTAGTAGTAGTAGTAGTAGTAGTATAGTAGTAGTAGTTAGTAGTAGTAGTAGTAGTAGTAGTAGTAGTAGTAGTAGTAGTAGTAGTAGTAGTAGTAGTAGTAGTAGGTAGTAGTAGTAGTAGTCGTTGTAGTAGTAGTAGTTGCAGTAGTAGTAGTAGTAGTAGTAGTAGTAGTAGTAGTAGTAGTAGTAGTAGTAGTAGTAGTAGTAGTAGTAGTTGTACTAGTAGTAATAGTAGTAGTAGTAGTAGTAGTAGTAGTAGTAGTAGTAGTAGTAGTAGTAGTAGTAGAAGTAGTAGTAGTAGAGTAGTAGTAGTAGTAGTAGTAGTAGTAGTAGTAGTAGTAGTAGTAGTAGTAGTAGTAGTAGTAGTAGTAGTAGTAGTAGTAGTAATAGTAATCATTACTTTTTTATTATTTTATTATTATTATTATTATTATAATTATTGTTGAAGTTGTTGTTGTTATTATTATTGTTATAATTTATACAGACCTATGTAAACCATGATCATTAAAAATATGCATCTTATCGTTGAAATTAAATATCACCTTTCACACGTTTTTTTACAAGTGATGACAAAATGATATCTGTCTTATTTCAAAGTACTGATAATTATTAGTCAAGACGAAATTAAACTAATGCGTCAATAATATATCGAATGGTCGCTGAAATGCATTGAGAAAACCCTGCTCAGATCTTTGTAATGTCGTGCTCAGGTGGTTATCGCTCGGTGTAAAGTATAGGCGAGTTATAAAGTACTAATGTATTAAGATTATTTAATACATTTTCCTGTCCTTGTTTGTCTTCTAAATATATATAAGTTATTAGCATTTTCGATTACAGATTGCTATTGCGACGAAGACTGTGAGTTTTACAACGACTGTTGCTTCAGTGATATGAACGCAACGGAACTTCACGAGCGCGAAGAATGTCTGTACCCACTTTCAGATCAAACACAGGGTGACGTCTACACGCAAGAAACGTTTTATATGATAACAACATGCAACGAGACTGATAATTGTTTTGACTTTGAGCAGACACCGTGGGGTGCTTTTTTGCCGGTATATTCACCAAGCCATCATAAAATCTACATAAATGAACAATGTGCATTGTGCAATGGCTTAACAGATGGTAAACCCTGGCACTCTTACATAGTGTGTCCGGGCGCTAGTCCGTCTGAAATTGATGCCGTTGTATCCGCCGTCGGTTTAAGAACATTCACACCCAACTGTTACGCGCACTTCATATATCCATACGACGACAAATACACGATGTATAAATTACAGTGCTTTAAGACAAGACACGATTTGTGTCCAGATAATATTGACTGGAATCCAAACCATATGACAGTGTTTGACGAATTGGGTCTAGACAATGACACCGTTGTCGAGCTGTGTCTCAGTTCGATAGAGTCTGTTTATACCCAACAGCTGTCAAATGGAGTGAAAATATACTTCAAAAACATTTTCTGTTTCCTTTGCAGTGGACAACCTGTACCGAATAACACTTGTAGAAATGAATTCAGAGAAAATTCTCTTGACTTTTTCGTTGAATCGGAATCGAATTTCGCAATGTTGCTTGAATGGAAGTCTTTTGATAAGAATGCAACAATCACCCAGATAGAAGCCTGCAAGTTAAATGATAACAGCAGAAGGGTATGTACATACCATGTTTACTATGTATGTTCCGAATACTTATTTTTTGTATTTTCCATTTAATAAAATAATGATTTGAAGATGTTGATCATTTCATTTTCGCGTGATTTAGTTGTATTTTAAAACTTAAATGAAAGCATTTTAACATATTGTTTAATCGTGTAATTGCTTTCATTTGCAAACACGCCGAAAAAGATTGTGCTGATAGTTCGGACAATAACAGATGAAACGCTTTTTTTAGTCATTCCAACCAATAGAAGTTTTCCACTAGCAATTATCCATTTTGCATTGAACATGAAATCTGAACTTTTATATTGAGTTTACTACCAAAGGATTAAATAATGGATTAAAGTTTTCGGACAAAAATCCCCTACACATGGTATATGTTGTTTCTGTTTTTCAGGATGTGACGCATTGTCGAGTTATTCATTGCCCAGTCGGTCAATTCAGAAACACAAAAGGGGAGTGCTTTTACCAATCAAAACTATGGAGGGCTGAACGTGTTGGGATTTTTGTAAAACTCGTTATGCAAGAACCGATAACACTTCCACCAAATACTAGCATCAGCGATGTGCATGATTTGTTCCAAGATATAGAATTTCATATCAAAAGCCCCCTTCTATGGATCATTGAAAATACTTATTTTAATTTTAATGCGGAAGCCAACTTTGTGATGATCGACTTTTTTGCCATTGAGATGCATTTGCAAGTCGACATGTTTGACCCGTCAGACTTTTTTAACGAAATCAACGAATACATAAATATAAAATGGCTAGTACATTTTAGGAACGTATCAAAAATTTGTTCACAAGAATTAGTACCATACCAGTTATCCAGTCTATTGAATGTTTCCCCACAATCACATAATGGCGAACGCGGCTTCATGGACGAGGTTTATAATTTGACTCCTATCAAGGATGTTACTCGTATGTTTCGTTACTCCTTCTTAATTAGCAAAACCTTTTTCTGCGACATGCTAGAATTTTCAGACCACGAATTTAAGCTGCTTTATGATAGTTTGGTTGTTTATATTATCGAGTTTGACAAATATTTTGGGGACATGGAATTTGTACTGTCCGTTGATTCTCGGAGAAAGACTACTGTCAAAGTTTGCATGGAACGGCTGCCATTCAAAAGAGTGGTGAACGATGCGGCAAATCCAATAGGCAAGGCGTTAACCAGCTGGGTATTTATCTGTGGTTTGGTGATAGCGTTTTATGTTTGAAACAAGGACGATTTCTTCAGTTGAATAAACGTGAAACGTAGTATTAAATAAATTAGCATTCGTTAGACCGCCGCTATACACAGAGGTGTATGTAAACAGTACAATGTTGTTGTTGTTGTTGTTGTTGTTGTTGTTGTTTTTAATGAAAAGGCAAGTACTGATGTTAATCAAGTGCGTGATATTTTCTTTACATGTTGATTTATATCATTTTTTTTAATATATTCAAATAATCCATACTAGTTCTTATGAGCTTAATGTTTACGTAGCCACAGTAAACTGCGCTTTGGATATAAAATGTACTTACATATGTATTGTGCTTTGTGATTAAACCCGCCAAAGTGTATTAGATATTTCCACGATGTTGTTTCACAGAAAATAAATCAAACCTCTTTTAACTATTTTATATCTCTTAGAAAAATTACATTTTACTATTTTGCAAACTCTAACATTTTGATTTTTTGTTTTGTGGATTTCTATAGACGTTCATCGATGCTAAATAAATATTTATTTAACTATAAATTTTATCTTGTTATTATTCGGTAAACAACAAAGAAATAAAAATACAAACTTTTGAAAGCGTGTTCATTGCGTTTCATGGCGTTTAAGCATGGGCTACGACTCCATAAATTGTACGTATCCACTACATAACAAATCATTACCTCAAGTGTCGTATCAATTTATACTTTTTGGTATTTGCTCGTCTATTTGTTACCTTTATCATACTGTGACGCATACCTTTGCTATACGGTGTATTCTTCCTTGTAACGCAAAACCTTTTCGTAGAGATTCGACTGACACCGATCGCCGCTGTTCAAATCAAGGTCGCCACGTGAAATGCTAGATTTTTATCTTCTATTTTCTTGTTTGACTGTAAACGATATGACATTACACATCATGTAGAAACTTTCACTGATGTTAATTAAATTACACCGCGTTATAAACTGAATATCCCTCCAGATCTGAAAGAAATTTACATGTAATTGTCTTGGATTAAGACGTTCGTAGCGGTACGCGGTCAGCTGTTGCCTAGCGCGAAGATTTGAAACCTCGAAGTACCGGTATTAACACGTACTTAGCGGTACGTTGACAGTTGTTACCCAGCGCAAAGATTTAAAACCACGGAGTACCGGTATAGACACGTACGTAGCGGTACGCTGTCAGTTGTTACCTAGCGCAAAGATATTAAACCAAGGAGTACCGGTATTAACACGCACGTAGTGGTACGTGGTCAGTTGTTAACTAGCGCAAAGATTTAACACCTCTTAGCGGAGTAGAAGAAATTTCTGTCAATAAACGCTGATCTCAAAGTCTTCCAGGTGGATCCCTTGTCAGTGTTGGTTCATTGGCCAATTTGAATAGCATCCGTCAAACGTGTGTGCATGGTGTTTCAATCACGACATCCATGCACTTATCAATTATTTGTAAGAAGTATTGATGTTATACGAAAAGTGCCATTTACGTTAACATATTGCCCCTATACGAACAAATAATCAGTACATACCTGAAGACGTAAAAATCATTATATTGCAGCAATTTACAGCCATATCACAGAGGCAGTATAATTCAGATAATTGAATGCGACTTGTCTTTGGTTAGAAAATAAATTTCGATTGAATCACCTATGTACTAAAACTACACTGTGGTATCATAGGAATTAAAGTTACAACTATTTCGTACAAGTGATACTGTGCATAATTCGCGTGAAATTCAACAGTTACATGTGAATGTATTAGTTTTGAATCTCATCCCATTTTGAAAACGACTTGTTACGAGCTCATATTATTTCTCCTGAAACCCAGATATTTTATATGGGCAGCCTTTATTAAGTTTTGTCACGCTTTTCAATTACAAAGTCCCATTTACATCATACTATTTTTTACAAGATTCATGTCAGTGACGTGATTAGCTAGTTATCCAATGCTTATCATACATCATTCACTTTGTTTGTATAGCTTTGCAATAGATAAAACCTAACATACTGGTGGTAAGCAGGACAGCGTGCGTGGGACATTGCTTTGTACTCAATGAAGTCAGTCCATCCAGAGGCTGCATAATGCGAGGTAACGAAGTGGGTCCCAGCACTCTTTCAATTTATTTGATTAGAAACCCTAAACATTGAACAAATAATGAATTAAAGCGTCAATGTCCAGCAATTCAGTTGTTGTTGCGTTGTTGTTGTTGTTGTTGTTGTTTTCAAAAATACGTACTTCAGTGTGTTTATTTAAATTCCGGAGGAAACCCTACTATACGATATGCTGACCTAAAGAGGCTCACGTGTGCAGTTTACCAACCTCTGCGATAACCGGACACCCTAAGTGAAAGCGTTTCAATATGTTGATTATTTATGTTGAAGTTATTTTTTGAAGCCCTTGAGACATTTACATATCGACAGACGCACCACATACACATAACTAATCTTTGACTGCTATATCGAGTTGTTATTAATTGGGCCTGACACAAAGTTTTGACCTATCTTTACCCTTCGCCATCTGCATATGATGGAACGATTATAGGGTTCAAGAACACAGAAACGGGTAAAAAGATGATTTTCCTCATTCTACGATACTAATTTTCGCTTGTAATTGTATGTATGAAAGAAATGTTTTGAGGGATCCAAGTCCGAAGTTCATGTATATGGGTCGTGCTCTCTGAAAAGGTGGTTTACTGCACACGTGTGCGTAAAGTGTCGTCGTAGATTAGCCAATGCAGTCCGCACAGGCTTATCAGGGACGACACTTTCTGCCTTAAATTGATTTTTGCTAAGAAGAAACTTTCTTAAAACGAAAAATATCATACAAGCGGAAAGTATCGTCCCCGATGAGCCTGTGTGGACTGCATAGGCTATTCTGGGACGACACTATACGAACATGCATTAAACCCCTTATTCACAGAGCACGGCTCATATATAGTATCGATCTTTAACATGGTTTATAATCAACCTTAACTTTATTGTGTTTTTATGGTACCCAGTAAAGGGACCATAGCCCGAAACATATTTAGTGGTTCCTAAAACGTTCGCATCAGCAATAACACACACACACAATTCCATAAGCACATCTTATCTTCACGTGTAAACGTCTTCTCAAAATATGTAACAAAATCACACATTCGGATGCAGCTGAAGTAATAGTTATGGGAATTCATACGACATAATTTACTTTTCTTAGTTTTTAAACAATTTGAAAGATTACTTATTACATGACATTGTAAACGCATCTTTTGCTCTCGTGAAGTTTTGTTGCGTTCATGTTCGTGAAGCAATTTTCGTTGGTAAACAGTCTTCGTCGCAAGAGCAATCTGTTTGGTAAAATACAAACATTTGCAATTAAAAAATAATTTCCTTTTATAATGATAATGAAGTTGATGATTTGACAAAAGTGTGTTTGCAGGAATAGCTTTCGGTCACCGCGGGTATTGAATAAGACCACGATGCATTCATCAGTAAAGAATCGTCATGAAATGAAAAGTATAGAGTGTATTTTATTTTATTTATTAATGGGTTGTGAAGTCAGTTAGAACTAGAAATTTAATTGTTACGAATTGATAATATAAAATGAAAGCACAGACAATACCGTTATACATAAACCTACTTTCAACCAGTGGTAGATTATCCGTTTCATGAGTTTAAATTAAAAAAAAAATGTTTTGTTTCCGTGATTGAATATAGAATTCTGATCATAACAAACCTCATTAAACATTTTCAAAAATAAGTTCAGTTTTAATACATATGTCGATAACATGTTTATTTGATTGATTATTATAATAAAATGATATATTTAACACTTAGCGTTATCAAAGGGGGTAATCACGTGATTGTCCACATGACGACGCCGAGATGCCGAGGCAGGTATATATCGCCGTTTTATACTTCGTATTACTTGTATTAATGTTTAAAATGCCGCTAGCTAACTATCCAGCCATATCATAAGAAAGTTACTAGCGTTATTTTGTATAAATATTCGCTCTTTATCCCGACTTAACTCTCTGCAAAATTTCTTAGCAGGATGACATAATTACAGCTCAACTAAGTAATTTGGCTGGGGATAAAATCGAGATATAAAACGAATTATAATACAAAATAACGCTCATCACCATTTAACTGATATGGCTGGAACGTGAGCATCATTTAAAAATTAAACAATTGTAATAAAGGGTATAAAACGACGAACAATAACTTTCTCGACATAGACGTCGCCATCTTGACTATCACGTGATTGCACACTCTGGTTATACATTGAACCGGTGTAGTTATCATTCTCTTAAACATGAAAGTTGCACATTTATATCGGCATTGAATGTTGTCGTTGCATAAAATTATCGCAAAAAATCTAGATCAGTAAATCCCTCAGACATATACCCCGAAAAATAAAAGCTTTTTCCATTAAAATCGCTAACAAAAAGCTAAGTATGTAACTTATGTGTTCACTTTATATTTATATACATGTATGCACAAGCTATCCCCGCATTCATTAGGATTCTCAATGACGCAACTTTTCAAAATGGCCATGCACAAATTCTTTAATTTTATGTTAAAGTTAAATGAGCGAATGTTGATAAAAATGGTCGACACTCTGGTATACCAAAACAAATTTAAAGTAAGAATTATAAATAGACTCAGTTGAATAAGCGGAAACACACATTTAAAAGCGTTACACTCACCCCACTGTATCGGGTAGATCACGGGCGACATATGTGAATTGATACATGTGCCTTCAGTTAACATCTTAAGATGATACAACAATTTCGCAATTAATTGACTGCATCTATTTGATTTAAATGTACTTATTAGTATATTGGTGCACATGAAACTTATTTGACGCAAACGTGATCATTAACGAAAACATGTAAGCATAACGATATTTAAAGAGCCTTAAAATTTAATTTAATGAGTCTTTTACATTTAATTTAATGACGAAATTACAATATACAGTTATCAAACATAAATACATGTGTCTATGCAAAACATAAAGAGAAACGAACATACCGTTTAAAAGAACATAGGCTGAATAAGTTGCAACGGATATGAATTATGCATGGTTTTACTTTAAAGATTTAATTTGTGTATAGTATACCATCTATACGGTTTTAAGATGACGCAAGATTAGTTGGAATCCCTAACAAACGCAAAACACGTCCAGTTTTAAGCCGTACCGATCTGTGGGAGGTCGGCAGCATATCAAGCACATTTTGGTTTATTATTTAACAAGTTGCACAATACGAATGTTTGATCTTCGACTTCAAAATTGACATTTACCTTTGCTTAAGACACTCAAGACGTGCGTGTTTCACACCTTCTACATCTTGTGAACAGTGATGGCTAGTGATAATGAATCTGCGCGATAAATGACGAAGAAGCAGTCCGAACAAGCTGCTTCTATATATATGGTCTCTTAGGGTGACTATGATCTTTGAGGCATGGAGAAGCGTATTCTTCGCGTCGTTTCTGGTTGACGTTGGTTGCGAGGGATTTTCAAATTGCCTGATGAATTATGAAATTATATGAAATAAATAGTCTTTCAAATTGTTTTAAAACTTCAAAAAGTACGCACTGATATCATTTAGTGTGTATGCATATTTCCGTTACTGCAGCTGCATCTAATTTTATGTGTTCGTGTAATGTTTTAAGAGAAGTATACCCAGAAGCCAAGATTATGCGTGCTTTATGGAATTGTGTTTTTCTGACTGTTTATATGCATGCATGTTTTATGCAATTTCTCAGGATGGGTTAAGTTTCGTATTTAAATAATTGTGTAGCCAACTGTGTTAAAATAAAATACACTTATTTTTTTCGGGTTGGAACCACTTAATATATATTTGGTTATGATCCCGCTTTACTTAAAAATAAACATGGATTCAACCCATTTTGGGTACACCATAAAATAAAACAGTCTAAATATTGACAATAGATATGACACTGTTCAGATTTGGAATCCCTAACAACATGGTTTCCATACAAACATAAACAAGGAAAAGGCTTGTCATCAAGTAATAAAGATTTCCTAACAATTTCTCTTTTCCATCTTTTACTTTGTTTTAGACACTGTTAGTGATTCGTCATATTGTGGTGGTGTATTTTTTATCTCCCATGCTTTAGAAGTTGGTTACATTAAAACTTCTACAAGTATAACCTTTGTTTCAAACTTTCAAAGTATGCTGACAAGCTGAAATGTTGAGACGCTGTTACGCAGGTTGTCAGCGCAGTGGTTGGTACACTGCACAAGTGAGCCTCTTTAGGTCCGAATATCGTACAGGGGGGGGGTCTCCGGGAACTCCGATGTCCCCACAGCACAATACAACACACTTAATTATTTGTATGCAAATACTGAATTGCTGGACATTGCAGCTATATTTGGAATTGTGTCCACGCGTTCGTGATTCTAAGATATTTGGCAATAGTGCTGGAACCCACTCCGTTCATTCACATAATGCAGCCTCAGGCGTTTATTAAGCTCATTAAATACACAGCCACACCCCACACACATTGGCGCGCATAACACGTGTTTCTAATTGAAAGTTCTATGTATTATTAAGGTAAAACTTGGGAATAATTTTGGAAAAGCATTTTGATAACGGGCTTGAAAAATTGCCATTAGGAATCTAGTTATGAATAAAATGACTTACACGGGACTTTTTGATATATTTGCGCGACAACTTTTAATTAAATTGTTGTTACAATGACTTATGCTTGAAAACTAAAACATTGACATGTATAATTTTGAATATCGCATGCATTATCCACATGCTTTCTAATTCAAACATGATCTATGATCTATTGCTTTTAGACGAGTTTGAAAAATAATGCCCACGGGATTGTATGATTTAGAATGGACCTTAGTGTACATAGGAATTTAATAAATTGGGGATGTGGCTGATTACCACTGAAAATAACATTTTATCTTCACTTTTCAGTGAAAGGTTTACCTAATTTGATTGGTTCCGTTGTGCAGATGGTTACGGCTTCACTTTTTATCGTTAAGTAATTGATTACATTCCCTTATCCCAACTACTGGAAAGGGGGGAACAACAGTTGTTATTCTTCACTTTTACGCAAATCATTAAAATAATTAATATCATTTGGTACATGACAACGCAAGGACAGGTACAATTTAGCTAATATCAAAGTAGGTCGAGTATTGTTCATTCAACACTTATACATAAACATTTCTATCAGAACAAATAATAAATGTTAAGGTCCATTTGTATTAACATGTCTCAGTATAAATGAAGTAATATTTAGAAAGTTCAAAAAATTATTACATCCAGTAAACAATACTGTAATTAACTGATTTACATTCTTACATTCCCAAAATAAATGTTGAATGGTTTTTATATTCAGTGTCACAAAATGTACAGTTGGCTGTAGTGGCATGGCCAATTTTTTTATAAGATGGAGTTTGTACCTATGATTATATGTACAATTCTACATTAGTTTAAACCTATTTATTTTAGCTCGATTGCATCGAAAGCATGAGACTTTTATAAACGCTCTCGAGTCCGTTTCCTGGGCCTAGAACCAGTACTTGGTGTCTTTGGGGGAGATCTAAAGAACGCTCCCACGATGGGGATCGAACCCGTGACATCCCGGTCGCTAGGCGGACACCATATCCATGACACCACGGCGACCTATTTAACATTGACGCCATTCTTTTGTTTTAATTTTGTTATAAATGGTTGACCTTTAGCAACACTCGCTCGCGAACACTCGTTTTGTAATTATCACATATATGGGTTTTGTACCTATTGTGTTCACTTAGATGGATCGTAAGCTATTTGGGATGAAAGGCTTCATAAATATACTATCATGAGATCTTCTGACTTTCATATATGTATTCACGGCGTTTATAATGCCTACTAAAACATGTAGTTTGGTTGAAAATTATATACCTCACAAAACTCATCGTAACTGTAAAAGGTTTAAAGTTCAGTTTTGACCAATAAGACCCCAACAAAATAAACGTCTTTTCGAACCAGGTTTAACAGGATTAAACAATACACTTGTGTTACCAATTGTTATGTCTGGATTATATAATATAGGTTTTTGAAAAAGAAGCTGATTTCCAAATGGTTCTTTTCTACAACGTTCAAGACGTGATTTCAATTGTCTTCCCAAAATTAATTTTTATCTTGAGAAAATAAATTACTATCGATTTATAACAATGTATTTAAGACAAACAATAATTTCAGACACATAATAAAGTATACGTAACACCTGCGTCAACATAAGGGTATTCACGTATAGTGAAAATAAACAAAATGCCTTGCTCGAACCCGTGATATTCGGTTTTTATACATGTCCTCGTTTTACGTCGTTTACTCTTACGCCTGGTGTCGCATGATGACCAAAAATTATTAAATTTATAATACGCATGCGCATTTTATATCCTCGTATCTAACAAACTGGCAGATGTTTAGAATATTTTACGCGACAGGCTATCTAAACACGTATTCGCATTTCGCTGAGACCTGAGGCAACTTAAATACATGCGATAACTTTGCATTTAAAATTCGGGAACTAAAGGTACATGTTTGTTTTATAAAGTTCATTTTAAACACATGTCATATGAGTAAAACGATTTCAGCAACGTTTGATTTCGTCTATTTAATTATACGCAAGTGTTTGATGAATTACATCGAGAACTTGTTATAGAGAATTACAACTTATATTTTATGTTTTACTTATCAGTAAGACACACATATTTCGTTGAACAATCAACCGATTTTCTGATTCATTTACAATTACGACGTCCATTTCACCAAAAGTCGTATTAAGGGCAAGTCGAGCTTTATGTATTCAAATAGACTTTTTTTTTCAAACATGATAATTGCTTAAAATTTAATTCGATGAAAATAACAAGTTACATTAAGACTATATACTTCCAGATAAGTCATGCATTCATGCCTCATGGACCATTCTTTCTTAGCTCAAACATAGCATTGACACTGCTCTGTACATTCTTTCATCTAGTGTTGTCCGTCGCTTTTATTTGAACGAAAAATAGCTCCGCCAGTTATTTGTGTTGATTAAACTTTATTTGTACAACTTGTTTATTTAAACTACCTCCAGGCAAGTAAAGAGTAACAAGTAACTTAGAAGTACCTTTACATTAAAAAAAAATCATTGTTGAGTTCATATCATAGCAAATAACTTGGTGCAGTTCACAATTTATTATTGCGTTCACAAACAATAGTACGATTATCTTAATGTGTTGTTTGTATTATTAGATTACAAAGGAATAACGTATGATGGCTTTATCTAAACTGCGCGCCCGTTGCAGAATTCCCCGATTTGATGAAGATAGCCTACTCACGGAACAAAATGGGTATCATAGTGAACGCATAAGGACTAGAACTGCACAAAACGAGCCGGAGCATGCATTTCAGGCCAGAGATAATCGTACGATGCTTGTTGCAAACGATGTTGCTTATCTGAAACCCGGTGACCATGTAGCTTGTCATCGACCATGGTTGATATGGCATCATGCAATTGTTCTTGACACAGATGTAAAAACGTCGAAAGTGCATGTTATCCATTGGGGCAAAAACCAACGCAAAAAAATGAAATAGTCAAGGAATGGTTAGATGTTAATGAAGAATTCGGACAATTGTATCGTATTGATTATGAAAAAGACATAACCGAGAAGAATTCATCAGAAGCCGTTTTACAGAGAGCCATTTAACAGTTGGGTTGCACAAACTATGGCTTTTTTAGCTACAATTGCGAATCGTTTGCGACATACTGTAAGATGGGCAATATAGAAAGTTGTCAAGTAAACTGCTTTCGGAAAGAAATAGCTAGATTGGTTTTGAACCCGCCTACAGACTGTGTTTACATGGTTAGAGATATATTAAAATTCTTTCAAAGATGGCGCGATGGTCGTATTTCCGGTAAGGACTTTGCCAAGACATCAATACAAAGGGGTTTCGAAGCGTGTTTTGTAATTTTAGGGATATCCCTAGGAATTGTTTTGGGAGGTCCTATCGGGAGTGTCGGCCCTGCTCCTTATCTTGGGACCGCTATCGGCGCTGCCATTGGAAGCAATCTAGGCGCACTTATTGGCCGTGTCGTAGGCTCTTTTGTAGGTTACTTTGCTGGGAGAATGACATCGTGGATAATTGATACTATTTCTTCCTTGTGGTGAAAAGTGTTATGGGCAACTATTCCTTGAAGATATTTATTAAATAAAATGAATCTTGACGATATGACAATAGCTTGTATCAAGGTGGTACTGTTAGACAAACATAAATGCAAATTTTGCAGTTGCCGTTTTATTCCTGATCATTTTTTTTATTAAATTTGTGTTGTCCACTTTTACACTGTTTGCGTTAATTTTGATTGTTAAAACACCTTTATAAACATTGTATTATATTTGCTTATTAATATTTTCCTACAACAGGTTATATAAACTTTATATGATGTTCATAATACTTAATATACACATCCGAATGAATCGGTTGCATCTGGTGAAAAGATTAGTACGGGGAAGTAAAACTTATCAAAAACTCATTCATCTTATGATAATACGGTCAATACATCACGTGTACGTTACTATCAACCTTATTCCGATATTTTGAAGATAATGCCGATGGTTAACAGGAAGTTCATTTGTAATGCATGTATTATCCAATATTGTTCACACTTTTAATGTATTTTATTTTCATGTATGTTATCTTCCAAGTCTTTTTAAAAAGGATTTCATGGATATGTTAGTGGCGTACATAATAAGGACAACACAACAAGTCTTGCAACTGAATAAGCTATCGATGTTTTTTAATTGTTTATATAATTAAAATCATCGTAACGAGTTATTAGTAAATGTGCACTATACTGTCGTATATTCGAAAGATACTAGTATTTGATATTTTGTAATCTTAAAAGCGCTTCGTACACATTATTGTCCATACTAACCTACTAGAGATACACATGGAGGTAAATCTGTACGGTAATACTCTGGTAAGCTGCCATTTAAATAATAGATGGTCATGTGGAGATGTGCGAAATAAGTAAACGCATGTTTGTCATTACATCTGCCCCTGTCTGTAATTCATTTAAAAAGACGAACACGAATTGTAGAACTTTGCCTTTTAAATTTGTTTTGTTTATTTACACGAAATAATAGCAAGTCAGACGATACGGGAGCCCCGGAACTGTAAGAAACAACTCTTTTGAAATGAACTGTGGTTCTGAACTGAGCCAAGATAACTAAATCCCACAACTTAATACACAAAACTAAGCTATCTTTGTATATGCCGAGGTCGTTCTGCATGAACATATGTCACCAATTACATTAAGCGAGTTAACACATTTCAACTCTAGGTAGCTAAATACAAGTTGCACATTGAACTGACCCATTACTTAATTACAGCATCTCATGATGGTAAGATTAATGCCTAGTAAATGATATAACTTTGATTCAGTTATAAAGCGCCCGAAAACGCATTGGAGTATGAGACATTATAAATAAAAAACCAAAGAGTGTTTTTATATTGAGGAACAGCAAATTGTTTTGATTGAAACTAATATATCCTTGTATAAAGCTATATTCAATACACCATTTATTTGATTTCATCTCATAGTAGACAAGTGAATATCCTTGCGTCGCGTTTTAAATTGAGAAGCATATACTCACTAATATATAGCGTAATTTTGTGAATTTCATTTGAATGACCGCAAACAAAGTTTTAGAAAGGGTTAGTTTAGCCACTCTGTCGATCAGTTTATATGTTTGTAGAGTGAACAAATTCCACCTTTCTTAAACTATTAAATTAAAGTTTTCACATTCACATTGAAGAGAAATGTACAAGGCCTTTTTCCATCACCGGTATCACACATTTACGTGTTTTTGCAATTTAACATTTTGAACTTTTTCATTTTATTCATTCTATTTTTTCATTCTAAAACACGGGGCTGAAAAAATATCTAAGTAATTCTCTTGCGTATATCATGCTGATAAATATATGTACTACTTATCTGTATAGTAAACTATGAGCAGTGAAAAACTATATGTTTTTATATTCTTGATAACAGCAGCGAACAAATAGATGTTAGATATTGTGAATGATTAGCTAGAAAATGGGTTAAGCAAACATTTATATAAAAAAAATACTGGTCGAAAAAAACGTTTACGATTTTATGCATAATGAAAATGACATTTTAATTTAGGAAGAGGTTTTCAAGTGGCATACAATTAATACCCGAACGTCGTTTTACCTGATATTTAAGAAGTGCCACACTGGATATGAAGATAACACAACAGGATAGTGAATTCTGACTGTAGCATATAAAGCTAATCGTCATTAACATACATATGCAATAACAACATGCGTTTGAAGTAAATACACAAATACATCATTTCGCAGAAAGATCGGCTTCAATTTACAAGAAATAATCATGTTAACGTGAAAATGCCGCATGGCTGAGGTTCATACATAGTGACCAAATCATGTCAAACGTTGTCTAATTTTTGCAAACAAAATATAACATTATTCTCTACCTAATGTCTTGGTGAAAAAAGTATTATTTTCATCGTCATATATGAAATATGTTCTCATAATTTAAAGCATTTTAAACAAAACATGGCTAGTTTTCTTAACACGATTTAGTTTGAGCTTGTGCGTACATGTAGCTCGATAAACGAGAACATATTTGGACGGGACCTATAATACTGTCACGAGCCGAGCGGTAGCTGTGATTTTACTTCAATTTCTTTAACTTTTCCAAACTTGAAGCTTTTGTTCAAGTTAAACATAGAACTAAAATGGACTCTGATAAACAGTAAACTAAGAATAACATTTTGCCTATTCAGTTGTTTTAAAATTGTCAAAAAAATACAAACTCAAGATTCATAACCTTTCTAAATTGTATTCATTCATCATGAATAAATAAATAACAACTTTCAAAATATAAAAATTATTATATTTCTTAACAGACAGATTAATTCTCAGACATTTACATTACAATACAGCAATATACATGTGTCATGTAAAGTATTTACACTCTCTATTTTATAATGGCCTAAAAAATGACAAATGCAATTTTAATTATTTATAAAATTCAGTCTTAATTTTAATAGCTAAGTCTTATTGAAAACTGTATTTTAAATGCTTATATAAGAAAAATAAAATAGGTCTCACACCTAGGAAAACAAAGTTCAAAGTCCTCGAATGAGAATTTTCAGTGCCTTTTATACTCTCCAAAAGCGCACACATAACGTTGTGCAATTATAACATAAAAGCGCACATATGAATTGTGCACAAAAAGCGCACAAACAACGCGCAGCAAAGCGCGCAAGAGCACACAATAGAATTTGAGCGTTCTTGACACGGTAAATGCCACTCATATTAAAACGATATTTCTGACAATATTACCATGAAACAGAAGTCAAATACATATCAATTAAATAAATAAATCATTTATTAAGACAACTATTACCTTTTTAAACAATTTTTAAGTAGGAATATGAGTATTTAACAAATGATATCGTATGACTAAACTGTCAAAAATACTGTAGTCACTGTAAACTACCCAGAAGGTACTTATGTCAGCATCAGGAAATCAACTCCCTGTTTATGGAAATGGCTGCCATATTAACAGACGCTAATACAATGAGACTTTTAAAAAGGATAATACAAATAATAAAGAAGCGCAAAAGGTAGGCATCGGCTGTTATCAGCTCTAACTTCCACACAGCATCCAATAAAAGCATTAAATAACAGTGACATAGATGCAAAACATAAACGGTGAAAATGAACAATGTACATGTACATAAACACATGTTTTCATGAACAATCTAAGGCATGACATTACCCCTCCTTCAATTTTAAAGGTCCTCCTTTAAATAATTAAGAAATTAAAAATTTGTACTTTAACTCTCTTACAGTTCCAATATCAGTAAAACTGTAATATATAAAAAAAAAACACTTTGTACAGTGTGATTTAGAGCATTCTTTAAGGTACAACACTTTGTACAGTGTTATGTTTCACTGCTTAAAGCACAAGAACTATCATATACAACAAAATGCTGTAAAAACAATCACAAAAAAATTCAATCCTATGTACAATAATAAATTATTTGAGATCAGAGAAAGTCAATATAAATAATGTGATGACTAGACTTCCAATTTGTACAAGTAAACACAATGTAAATAATTTAACTGACTTGTTCAGCAATATTTTTACATACAACAAAAAATAATACTCTCAAGAAAATCTTGAATACCGTATTTCTACTTGAATACCAAAGTTAATAAATCAACATGTATTCACTTGCAAACATTTATACTTAAATAATTATTAAACCTTCTAAACAAAATGACTAGATAATTTAAAGCACTAAATGATACAATCCTGAATATGCAAAGCTTTAAAAGATGTTATTCAAGGTTTATTGTAAGTGAAATGACAATGTTTTAATGTTTCAGACAACTAATACATACGACGATGCACGAATCTTCTGTCGCGTAGGTTTTCCTTGTCATGTCTGTCCCTTGAGTCGTGATTTCTGGGGCGCAAAGGAGAACGGTCACGGTGCTGGTTGTATCGGACGGTAGATGTTTCAGTTGCAGAATGGTCAAGACGGTGATGGGTGTTGCTGTGGCTGTAATCCGGATGATGATATGTGGGTGGGGGACACTCAGCAGCTGGTTGTGTGGGTTGGTTTTGACTCCTCAGGATGTCAGTGAGGTCTGCCATGCTCTTTTTGAAGTCACAATTGAAGCGATACTGCTTGTTGATTTCTGTGTGTATATTTTTCAAGTTGTTATTGATGTCTGCCAACACAGCCATTAGTTCATTGTGTCTTTTAACAGAAGAGTTGGATGAGACTGATGATGAAGATGATGAAGAGCCAGATGAAGAGCTGGAGTCAGATGTTGTTTCAGGGGCAAGAGCACGACATTCTTCGATGGTTGGCAGAGTGGTCAAAGGATCTTCTTGGTCGATTATGGCTTGAGGTGCTTCTGTTTGTGCGGTGTGAGATGGTGGGAGGCTGGTCAGGGTTAGTTGATTTGGTGCTAGCGTTGGGGTGTTTGTTGATGTTCCGATGACATTGATCAGTTGTTGCAGGGGGGCAATGCATTCCGAGAGGTTGACATAGGTGATAGGTTGAGGTTGAAATGTCTGAAGAGGAGTAAGTCTGGACGGTTGTGCTGGAGAAGATTGCTGTAGGAATGGAGACAGTGGCAAGTTGCTGATTGGACTCAAGTCTGGAAGCGCAGACTGTATGGCTTGATACAAGATGTCTGGCTTCTTGGAGATAGAGAGCCAATGGCGTTTGCTTTCTTCAGCAGAAAGGACAGCAACATCCCGGTCAGTAATGAGATATGGAGATGGATTACTGACAAGGAACTCTGGACTGTCAGGGATGTTTTTTTCCTAGAGCACAAGTGCATCACGACGGAAACTGTGAACATGCTTTTCCAGTTCTTCGCGTTTGAAACATCTGAAGAGGCACAGACGACAGTCAGACTCATGTGCTCCTTCAGGAAATGGTTGTACACGCGGTATTTCGCCTCAATGTACACTTTGTCCATCCGATGGTAGCATTTCAGGCACTGATAGGCGCGACGTCGTTGACTACTGGATGAGAATTGAGACATGATGGCAAGATGACTGGATTGTCGACTGAAAATAAATAACAAGCATGTTGTTACTTTTCTTCTGAAACATATTTTTAGTCACATCACATTTCTTACAAATAACTGTTCTCCACTTATGTCTTTGGATTATGTATGCTTTCACATTGTATATTTCCTTTCGCCGAACTTAAAATTAAAAAACAAACAAAAATAATTTATTTCGTTCAAATTCTGATGAATTTAACACCCAATTACACTGAATCATTTCACTGACGAAAATTCAAATGCAAAATATCAACAACGCTCAAATTCACTGCTGTGCTTTCTGTTACACTGTTAACTTGATAACGGTTATTATGTCAGACTCAAAACCCGTTCTTATTCTTAATCATTGCATTTTATCAATCGGTTCCCGGCTCATTTCCCATCAAACATGGTAATTCATTCCCGACCATACTTAAGGTCAATCTTTCCCTATTCAATACCGTGAATACCCGTTCTTAAGACTTTAAACAAATCTCTGACATTTTAACTTCACAACTTAATCATGCCACAAGTTAACTATACATCTCTTCTATAACAGAATCACATTAGCACTATTCCATCACATATACTGTTTTCTTTTGTTGACATTACTTATTGCAACAATTACAAGAGCTGATTTTTACATAACTATGTATCCATTGTGATTTTTGAGGTGCAAATACTTTTACAGTTTTAAAAATACACATTTTTAAGACACAAATAAATAAACAATATAATCTTCTTCTAAGCATCATCTAATGCAATGAAGTTCATACAATCTTGGTTTACACTCATGTACATCACTAAAACAAATTTTATAACTGCATCAAAAATAAATTAAAACACAATATGAAACATCATGGTTTAAAATTTTAACTTCCGTTGTTCTTTCAGAATCCATTTTGGCACTTGATCTCCTTCGTATGGCTTGAATTTATTATGATGAACATTTTTTTCATTTCCTTGCTTGTCTAGTTGTAACTTAAAATTCACTTCTGAAATTTTCTTGCTCACCAGGAAAGGACCATCGTATGTTCGTTCTAACTTCGGTGCTATTCCAGGCTTTCTTGCTTCATTGAGATACCAAACAACATCACCAGTGTTGTAAATGTTTATTGACACTCTTGCATCATAAATTGCTTTGTTGCGCTTGGCAGCAGTCCCAAGGTGATCTCTTGCTACCTGACGTGCCTTTTGAAATCTTGACCGCAGCCAGTCGACATAATCTCCATACGATGTAATAGTGTTATTGTCGCATGTTGTTGTGCTACCGAACACCAACTCTGATGGTAAACGGACTTCTCTGCCAATGGTAAGAAGGTTTGGGGTCAATGTGGTCGACTCACTAGGTGTGGATCTATAAGCTCCTGCGAGGCATCCTAGATTCTTATCCCAGTGGTCTTGTTCTCCACAAAGGTATGCCTTTATCATACGCACCAAGGTCTTGTTAAAACGCTCTGTTTGACCGTTGCACTGTGGGTTTCGTGGACTGGTCCTTATCTTTCTTATCTCCAGCATTCTACACAACTCCTTGAAGACCTTGCTCTCGTAGTTTCGACCTTGATCGCTAAGGATGTTTAGCGGACAACCCCACCTTGAAATGTATTCATTGAGAATGCAAGATGCGCACGTCTCTGCGCTCTGATCAGGTACAGCTATTACTTCAACATTTTTACTGAAAAGATCAGTTAGCACCAGAATATATATGTTACCACGTTCTGTGAGCGGCAGTGGACCAAGATAGTCTGTTGCAAGCACATCAAATGGTGCACCTGTTGTAATTGAACACATAGGCGCTCGAGGTGTCTTCATTGGCTTTTTGTTCGCAGCACATGTGTCACACCTCTTAACATGCAAAAGGACATCAGTCTTCATTGCATACCAAAAATACCGTTGCCAAATTTTCTCTAAGGTCTTCTTAACACCCAAATAACCTGAAATTACAGAGTTGTGATGTTCAAAAAGAACATCAGTTTTCATAACAAATGGAACAATTAATTGCAAGTGCTCATCAGTTTGGTTCTGTCTTATGAATTTCTTAAATAATAATCCATCTCGAACAAATAAAACATCCCAGAGAACCCAATAGTGTCTCGAAGCTGGGCTGTGTGCTAAGACGTCATTACAGCTGGGCCTTTTGTTTGTTTTTTTCGCCTCCAAAATACAGCTTATATCTGGATTGTAACTTTTGAAGGTCTTCTAATGATTTATTGCATGCCCATGGTACAAAGTTTGGAAGCTGAGTTTGAAGTCCTGAACTTTCAGGCTTGTCTTCCATTTGTTTTGTTGACCTTATTGGTTGGGTGTCGCACGTTTGCCCTTTGCAGGTCGCATTTACACCCGTTAAACAATCATTAAAAAAGTCTTCATGAACCATGTCTTGTGCTTTTTTTGTGCACTTCTTACACGGACCACACTTTAGAGTTTCATTCATGTCTTCTAAATTGCAGTCGCAGTCTCTCGGGTTTCTACACCTTGATAAGGCATCGCAGTGACCTTGCTTGTGTCCTGGTCTGTATTCAACTAAAAAGTCATAATGTGACAAGATTTCAATCCATCTTGCAATTTTTCCTCTTGGTTCCTTAAGCTTGAAAAGCCATTTTAATGCTTGATGGTCACTTCTCACAACAAATCTTCGGCCTAACAAGTATTGTCGAAAATATTCAACAAAGTAACGGATTGCAAAAAGTTCCTTTTCAGTTACGCAATAGTTTTTTTCATTCTTGTTAAGTGCTCTGCTTGCATATGCGATAACTCGTTCACGGCCATCTTGGTTTTGGTGAAATACAGCTTCAATGCCAACGTCACTGGCGTCAACGTCCAAGCAGAATTCTCCAACCTGAAGTGGATATCCCATTATATTTGGACTGATCAGAATCTTCTTGAGATCTTCAAAAGACCTTTGTCAGTCATCATGCCACTTAAATGTCACATCTTTCTTCGTGAGCTCTACCATTGGTCTAACAAGTTTTGCAAAATCTTTAACAAATCTTCTATTCTCTCTAAAACTTCATATACTCTGCTCATATGCTGGCTAAAATCGGTGCCAAAGACAATCACATCATCGATATAAATAAGACATGTTTCCCATTGTAAACCTTGAAGAGCAAGCTCCATTGTCCTCTGAAAGGTTGAACAAGCATTGTTTAGTCCAAACGGCATTCTCAACATTTCATAATGTCCATATTTACAGACAAATGCAATTTTTGGTATATCTTCTTCTTTGAGTGGGATCTGGAAATATCCACTAGTAAGGTCAAATGTGCTAAAATATTTAGCACCAGCTACAGCATCTAGGCAATCTTGCACTCGCGGCAGGGGAAATCCATCTGGTTTGACAAGGGCATTTACTCTTCTATAATCTATGCATGGTCGGACCTGTCCATTTTTCTTCATAACCAACAAAATAGGGCTTTCCGATGGTGACGTACTTTTTCTTATTACTCCCTTGTCCAGTAATTCTTCTATTGCCTTTTTTCTGCTTCCGCATACGCCATTGGCACTCTTTTAGGCTGTGCATCACCTGTATTGATAGGGTGCTCTGTTAAGTTTGTCAAATCTATGTCAAGATCATTTTTAGAAAAACTATTTTGAAATCTTATGAGCAGCTTTGCTATGACTTGTTTTTCTTCTTCATTGCAATTTTTAACAGACGTATGGTACAATTTTTGTAAGTGTTCTGAAAATTTCTTTATTTTCTAAGGATATTTCTTCTTGCACCTTATTGATAATTTGCTCTGATTTGTGACTGAAAGTAACTCGGCGTACTAAGAAATTATTGTCCTCTTCCTCTGTGTGTTCTTGACCTTTAAGTGTACTTTTTATACTGTCAATTTGTTCGGCTTGGCCTAATACAGAGTCTTGATTAATATCCACACTATATGGGAATGGATTTAAAAGACGTATTTTGCTTGTCGGGTTTCTATTTATATCAACTAATACTGAGGTCATCTTCAATGGATATGTTTCACAAAAGTGTTGTGTAGGTTCTACAATAAAATCTGTTTTTGAGACACATCATCTGATTCTTTACGCTCAATAAACACATCAATGACCGCTTCGCTGAGAGGTGGAATAATGAAATGGTCAGCTGCTGTTACTTTTCGAACATCGTTTTTCATTCCAATTTGAATACATGGTATATTTTTGCCTTTCAAAACTATGACTCCCTTTGACAAAAGTATATCTGCGGGACCTCCATCATTATTTTGCAGAATGTCTATTACTAACAAAACATCATCCTCAATTTCAGCAACAATCAATTCTTTGTACATTGAGACCGGTCCTAATTCAATATTAAACAATGCTTTTCCACATTCTTTGAAAGGAATTCCACTTGCAACTGTCAAACAAGCTGATTTGTTAAGCTGAGGTCTAATTTTAGGGTCCAATTTATTGTAAACTCTGTCTGAAATGATTGTTCTTGTTGCTCCGGTATCAGTTGTTAAAATAACTGGCACATTTTCAATATTTCCTTTGATATAGACACCACTACTAAATGCTATTTTGCGCCGCACAATTTCTTCGGCTACACTTGCTGAGTCATCATGGCCATTTTTGCTTGCCAGGACCTCCCCTCGGCCAATCGGCTTGGTCCTTTCAAGTTTAAAGGCTGATTTTGATAGAAGTCTTTTCGTGCAACTTGCTCATTCTGGTACCTGGCATTTTTCAATGGACAATCCCTAGCAAAATGATTTTCTTGGTTACAAGAATAACATTTAATTGTCTTGAGTTTTTGCTTAAAACCATGTTCAGTTGTTTGGTGTTGTTGTTGGGCTTGGGTTAACTGGTTTAGTTTTTCCAGAACTTGTTGCAATACATCAGTTTCTTTGCTTTATGCAGCCTCTCCTGAAATATCAGTCTTCATGCCACATGTTTTGGTATTTTCTGAATTAAATTGCTTTTGCTGGCTCTTGTTTGGGACTCTATAGGCATGTTGGCTAGTGTCGTCATTATCTGTTTCAATCACTTCATAATCTATTTCATTTTCTGATCCCGAAGTTCTACGCACAAATTTTCTCTTTATGTCATCGTGAAATTGGTGCCTATTTCTGGTTTGTATGTAATTGACAACATGGTACACTGCTTCATCAATGTCCTCGGGTTCCTTAATAAACTCAATTTCTGTCCGCACTTCTTCATCTCGTAGACCGTCCAGGAATCTTCTCACTAAATCTTCTTGTCGTGTTCTGTAGTCTCTCCGTGTATGAGCTTTGTCATACAGGCGTTTAAGTTCTGCAGCATACTCCTCCGCTGTTTCACCTACTTTCTGATCTCGTTTGCTAAATTTTACAGCAAAAGTTCTTGGAGTTTCTATGACCCTAAATCTGTTGTTAATTGCACTAACAAGTTCTCTATAGTTGGTTAAAACTTCATGATTCAGTTGAGTGAACACAAATTCACCAGCACTGCCTTGCAATTTTGGTAATAAATTGTCAAGTTTTTCTTCTTCATTCCAATGAAGTCTTTCAGCAATAATTTCAAACCTGTTAATCCATACTTTCCACTCATCTTTGCCAGTAAAAGAAGGGAATTTCATGCTTGAACTGCATTTATGAGAGTTTACACTACTTGTTTGCCTGTCATAAGACCTGTTCTCCCTTGAATACTGGTAACCAATGTCCCATCTTTGTTCACCCTGACCTCTGTCGTTACAGATGTGGTTATTGTTTGCTTCCTGTTCCTGGGGGGAAATGTGTACGTGTTTGTCGCTTCTATCACATAAATTTGCGAGAAGTGTTGTTACATTCTGTAAAGCATTTGACATCTGATTTTGCATTGACACCATATTTGTGACTGCATCTTTCATCCAATCAGTTGTATTGCCATTTGACATTTCTATGTTGGAAACACTTTTGTTTAATCTAGGGGTACTGGACTTAGATGATATTGGTGCTGTTTTATTTTCTTGATATGGTTCTTCAGAATGCTGGTTAGCTGCTGTTCTGAAGAATACTTCATTCTGTTGTTCTGATTCGGAGTCTGACATTTTGCTTTCGAAGACTGGATTCATTCGCTGAATCTATGTAGAAATCAAAGATTCCACTTCGCTGCCACCATAAATTATGTCACGAGCCGAGCGGTAGCTGTGATTTTACTTCAATTTCTTTAACTTTTCCAAACTTGAAGCTTTTGTTCAAGTTTAACATAGAACTAAAATGGACTCTGATAAACAGTAAAATAAGAATAACATTTTGCCTATTCAGTTGTTTTAAAATTGTCAAAAAAATACAAACTCAAGATTTATAACCTTTCTAAATTTTATTCATTCATAATAAATAAATAAATAACAACTTTCAAAATATATATTTCTTAACAGACAGATTTATTGAAGCTTTTCTGCAAAAAAAATATTACGGCTTATGCATAGAGCTCTTTATTGTGTCAAATTGTCGGCCTTTCAGTCTTCAGATAATCTTTAATTTGATGCTTATGCCGCGTTTTTAAAGTTGCAAATAAATGTATTAATAAATTCGTTTGGCGCTTAATTATATATTTTTGAAATATTATTTAGGTGTTTTTTTTATCGGAGTTTTTTTGTGTGGATTAATTGACTAAACATTTGGTGGCGTTATCCATATGTTTTGCGTTACTTCAAAGACCTATAAAATACAATTTTTTTGTATTTTTAGCTTTATAGCTGTTAAATGATTCAAAGATAAAAATATAGATATATCACATAGATCGCATTCTCTTCATCTTCCGAATAATCACATAAAAGGTCGTCAAGATCAATATCACTCTCTCATGATAAAAAGCTCGTTTTTTAACGTTACAAAATTCCATCTAAAATAATAAATATAAATCCAAACCACAATTTTTTATCTCTGATATCAGTTAGAACAAGAAAAATAATGGAAAGCGTATCAATAATATCATACTTAATATAATATGTAATGATTTTGGAATGTAGATTTTTACCAAATGAGATCAATTACAAACAATTAGCGGTATTTAATTGCGCGAGAATCTTTTATAAGTATTAATTGAAAATATAATCTGCTTGATGTTGCGGTTATTAAAATCAACACAACAATACATGCGTGAATTGTTTGTGAAACGTTAAAAGTAACAAATCTAATCAAAGACATAGTATGAGCGACTGAACCAGCAAATTTTCGCCGATGATTACCACTTGATTACAGATAAACAAAAACAAATACACGAAAGCATTTTAAACATTTTATTTGTAACAATCAATCTCAACTTCAAACAATCATTAAAACAACAAAAATGTGATAATCGCCTCACATTAATTCATTAAGTAATTTATTTATCCGACAACGGTGAAGCGGGTATTCTCTACGTCTTTGGCTTTTGGAATCGCAGACTCGCAAAAGTTAGCAGCAGTGTAATGGCGGACAGTCACGTGACTGACAATATGGCGGCGGTCAATTTATCGATTATGGAACGGTCTATTATACAATATGAGCGACTTTCCAATCTCTGTTATCTACGCCTCTGCCTCCGCGCAGAGATTTTGTTAACTTCAATAAATGTTTTAACTGTAAACAATGTATTACTTGATGGGTTGTATAGACAGTTACACTGAATGTAATTAAATTAGAAAAAGTAACACACCGATCTTTCCTCTGGCAATGCAGTGGATACTGCAAGGAAGCTGACAGCTGCGAGAAGGTTGGCAAAACAACGTACGCGTGCCGGTACGAACAGTTTATCAGATTAAACCAAGCACACTATATAATATAACATCAAGGCGCTGCGTAGGAGAATTTAAGCAATTATTATTTCGCACAACGTGATGTTGTGAAGTGAACGTCCCAGCTAGATAGTTTTACTGATTTTTTTTATTTGACCGTAGCCTCGAGAAAAGTGGGGTTGGCATGTGACAACCTCACTGTGCGGTATGAATGGTGAAAATAAACATAGAACGATAATTGATTAAGAGCGAAGCTACACAAAGAGTTCATGGTATTGCATGAAAACGACGGCTGTGTAATGCGTGGTTGAATGTGTCTGCCTCTCTATATGTTTTGTGTTTATCTCTTTAAACAATACTCAGATTTGTCGAACAATAAAATACAGCAAAAACATTTTTTCATTAACTTATTTTTTTTTTATAATAAAAGTACATCTATTATCAAATGCTAGTCAGGAAACAATGTATGCCCTCGCCCCAACGAAAAGTCTTGTAGAAAATAATCGGTCATTTTTTGTTGGCTTACTGTTGTGTAACCATAAATGACCACTTCCGGGTAAGGTTAATTTAGAAACTGTTTTACCTATCATCAATTAGTTAAATATTTACGAGTTTAAAAATTAACATAAGTTGACGGTATACTCATCACAAACATGTAATATTCCTTAATGTATAACATATATTAGAATTAGGAAACAAAGTTATGTCGGAAATTAATTTGTATTTGTTACATATTTTCGCCACCGCGCATATCGTTTACCACTTCATAATTATGCTTTTGAACTATAGATTGTGTTTTAATAGTGTGCAGTGCTCTTACAGAATCATATTTGCACATGATAAACATGCAAACATAAAAAGGCAAACAATAACTTGTCATACGTCCCGATATCCAGCTTATGGGCGGTTTAGTTCTGCTTAAGTGCTTTCCCGATGTGTGACGAGTTGTCCTCTTGCGGCCGTCTTGGTTCTATATTTTACTTCAAAACTCGCTATTAAAACTCAATCCCTGTATTGCTTCCTTATGTTCCTCTTTATCAACATTCATGCAAGTACTAGTGTTGTTCTCAACATCTTGGCAGAGAATTATTGGAAAAGTAAAGAACCTCATGGCTGTGCCGGTTGAGGTTCAATCCTCTCCGCGGCCACCGTAGCCAGAGAGGCATGAGGTAGAGGGATGAAACTTAGCTGGGGACGCATCTGTACTGTCCTTCTGACTTTTAACTATCAAACTCTTCTCAGTTTACTATTTTCCCATTCTTACTTTATCTCTTGACCACCCGTCGCATAATTGTCAAGTTTGACGGCAGCGACGTACGATGTAGATGTAGATGTAGATGGATTCTTATCATCAGGCATTCATGCAATTTTGTTTTTCTGAATGCATTACATAATGTTTTAGGTCCAAATCAGAACATTCTATAAAAATTGACCGGGCATTTTACATCAAAGCGGGACTTTACTGTTATGACAACTATTATGATCTTTCATTTCAGCATTACTTTAGTCTGCAGTCAGTATAGTTGCAATAATTCAACTCTCAGCTTAGGCTCTCTCTTGTCCATGGATGCAAAATGTTATCAACAATGCAAGGGTTAAGGAACACTGAAACTGCAAGAACTTATTAAAGTTTACCTATCTTAACCACAAACTTATCTAAATGGTACCATAAAAGCAAGAAATAATTGATTTTATTGACTTAGGTTTTCTTTTGTACGCTGTATCCGCCATATTGGAAAATTGACCCAATATTGGTTAGGTCGCAGTACACCAATATTTTGCAAGTCAGGTTATGTGCTCCAGCCTATAAAGTCAATAACGATGTGGTATTCGATACAGAATACACTGTTTCAAATTTAAACATAAACATGTCAGCGAGAAAAGTGTGCTGAAACATCGTCGTGTTTTCATAGGGTGCATGCAAAGGATAACATCCGTAGGTTGCCATTCAGGTTAATTTAACATGTTTATGAAGTTCATTCATAATTTTCCTTAATTTGTCTCGAACGACATCTGAACTGCACCCATGTTTATGAAGGGGTGCATATGGACTGCCAGAGCCGCCATAGCAAAAATTATCAAAGGCTCTAGGGGTCCGTTTATATGGACTAGAAGTCAGTATAGCTGGATTGGTCATTATTGGCGGGGGTATTCTTTAGTATACAGGGCCCTCAATCCATTTTAGGGGAAGCGGGTCGCTACCCATAGCAGGGGGAATTTTCGCGGCGTTTCCCTTTTTGGGGGATTTTTTACTTACTATCTAATTATTACATTTGTACATGTTTGCACTATATTCATTGCTTATTTCATAATTTAGTATGTATGACAAGATTAAATTAAAATAGAATTGAGATATAATAATCATGAGACATCTATCTATAAAAAAAAAAAAAAATTTTTTTTTTTAGGGGGAATCTTTCCCCCAAAAAGGGGAAAAAGTATACTTTTCAGGGGGGGAATGCGGCCGAATTTCGGCCTAGGATTTGACAGATTGAGGGCCCTGGTATACTTAAATGCACCCCAGGTTCAGAAAACATACTGGAATATACCCAGGAATTCTAACGCTTAATTAGTGGTTGCCGGCTTTTTTTATGCTCCTCCAAAAAAAAATAATTTAGTTGCCGCTTCGTCTGTCCGTGCGTGTGGCCATCCGTCCGTGCACAATTTTTGTCCGGGCTATCTCTCAGCAATTAATGACCGGAATTCAATTAAACTTTATGGGAAGCTTCACTACCAAGAGGAGATGTGCATATTATCAGCCGGTTCTCGTCGGATGATTTTTCACAGAGTTATGGCGCTTTGAAATTTTCTATAATCGGTTCATATAGTGCAATTCATGTCCGGGCTATTTCTCCCCAACTTCTGACTGGAATTCAATGAAGCTTTTTAGGAAACTTAACTACCTTGAGGAGATGCACATGTTATTTGTGGGTTCTGGTTAAATGATTTATTTAGAGAGTTATAGCCCTTTGAAATTTTTAAGTTGCTTAACCATCCATTGTATTATTTTGTCCTAAGTTATGCCCCTCAAGACGTTTCCTTTTATCTGAATATATAGTGCAATATTGTGACAACAAAAAACATTGGGGAGCATCACCCGTCTCCGACGGTTTTTTGTTTAACTATTTATGTTCATATTTATGTAAATATTCTGTAAAATGGCCTATATGTTATCGAAACTCCTACTCATAAAAGCATGTTGAGGCAGGTTTTGTTCAAAAAGAATTTTGTTGCCTAGGCCAAATAAAAGACGTCCGTTTCGGGTTTCCCGACCGTGTCTCCGGAATCGGCGCCCACCCTCAACTTTGTATTGGTGTCGCTAAAAAAGAAATAATTAAAAAATAAAAGAAAAAAATATATATAATTATAATTTTCGAATACCTTAATTTCGGTTTCTAAATTTTCGAACACCTGTCATTTTTAAAAGTTTTTTGTATCTAAATTTTCGGAAACAGAAAAAGAATAATAACAATGTATTTTTAAGTGTCCAAAACTTATTGTTATTACGGTAATCACATTTGTGTCTTGTTAGATTTATCTTATATCATTTATAATGTCCGGTTAATAAAATTTGATTTATCATATTTAGTTTAGCACATTGTGTTTATCGCATTGGGTTCATTACATTTGCTTTATCTTATCTGGTTTTTATAATATTTGATTAATCATATTTAGTTTAACACAATTTTATTAACATTGGGTTTAACACATTTTTGTTATCACATTGGGTTTATCACGTTTTGGTTGTCATATCCGGATTGATTCCCTTCTTCCAGTACCAGTAGCATGCTCAGGTGAACCTCTCCACCATGATCATCAGTATTGGCTACGTGTTGCTTCTTCTCTTCCGATCATGGTCAGAAAAACGTAGAAGGAACATGTTTGCTCTGGCAATTAAAAAGGTTAGTCAGACTTTTGCCATATTTTAAATCTCTGGAACATTAATTCATGGCCTGTTTTAAGCATTTTTTTACCTCCTCTGAAATCACATGTATCTGCCCCTACTATACAACTTAATTTGATCTATTAAAAATTGAGGATTTTTAGTGACCCCGATTAATGGTTTCCAGCTTCAGCTCTTTTCAGCTCCAGTCTTTCTAAAATCAAACCCCTGTTGGGTATTTTTGTGTCTGAGGTTTTTCCAAAATCACACCCCTGTATGGTATTCTCTTCCCTTAAGGTATTTCCAAAACCAACCCCTGTAGGGTATTTTTGCCCCAAGGTCTTTCCAAAATCACACCCTTGTAGGGTATTTTCCCTACCCCATAGGTTGTTTCAAAATCACACCCCTGTTATACTGATTTCAGGGACTTGGAAGCAAGGGCAATGTGTTCATACAAAGACTGGGTACCGGCCAGGCTGAGTCCAGGGCTCAAGATGTTGTCAGGTCTTCCCTCGTCCGCAGCACGGGACCTCTCACAGAAACCACACTGATGGAGGGGGCTCGTAACCTCGTCATCAGTTCGCTTCACCCTATGGTAATACACATAAACTCTGCTCTGCCCTCTTAGTTTAGTTATTTTGAAAATTATTGTTATTTATAACATTATTGTCCCCTACCCGTGAAACCGGAGAGGACTTATGGTTTGCGCTCTGTGTCTGTCACACTATTTTGGATCCTGCGATAACTTTAAAAGTTCTTCATATTTTTTCATGAAACTTATATGGACAAATGGTAATAATATAGAGATTATGCACGTCATTTCATTTTGTTCCTATGTCAAGAATTATGGTTGCTATGGCAACAAATGGACAAGAAATATTGCTGAAAATGGTGGAGTTTCACCGGTAGGGGACTATATTGCTTGACAATATCCTTGTTTATTACATTTCAAATATTCACCTAATAGTCAGAGATATACTACTTACCCAAATGTTGGCATTGGTATCCGTGTAATGCTTTGGTTAAGGTAAACTTGGAGCCTCTCAATATCACTGACTCTTATAACTGGTATTCACTTGAAACTTCATGTGTTTGGAGAACTTGTGTGAGGTCCTTGACCAAGTTCCGTAAATCTGACCTGCAATTTAGCGCAATTATGACACTTTTTGTTCTCTTAAAATAAGTGAGTTATCATTTCTTCACTTGTACGTATTCAATTTAAACCTCACACGTGTTTTGACCTGCAGTTTAGCACTATGCCTCTTTTTGTATAAAGTAAATTGCTTAGGGTTAAATCCATGTAATTGTACAGCTATTAAATTTAAGCTTCACACATGTGTTTCAGTTTGTGTGTGAGGTTCCTGCCCAAGTTCCATGACTCTGCCTTGCAATTGAGCACAATTATTCACCTTTTTGTTGGTAGAGACCTTGTTTGGAATTTAAAATAGTTATTTCATTTAATGTTGATTAAATTGTTAATCTTAGAAAATCTAGTGTTCATTCGGCATCTCCAGGTTTTCTGTTGTCATTTGTTAAGTTTCAAGTTTAAGTTTGCATTTAACTGGTACAAATTTCACCTTCAAATATGTCTTTGCTGTAATTATTATTATTATTATACTAGATTTACATAGCGTCTTTTTCATGCAAGAGTGCACGTTCAAAGGCGAAAGAACATTTGACGTCAGGGCTTTTTTTACTGACTTTGTGAAGCGGCCCTGGCCCCTTACTTTGTGAAAAAATGAGTCGCGAACTTTTCAAAATTGTGAAAACATGAGTTGCAATCTTTTCAAAATTGTGACAAATTGAGTCGCGAACTTTTCAAAATTGTGAAAAATTGAGTCGCGAACTTCTTAAAATTGTGAAAAACCGAGTCGTGAAATTATTAAAATTGTGAACAACGGCCCATTTTGTAAAAATTCACGGCCATGTAAGGTTTGTGAATTGTCCTTTTCAAAATTGTGAAATGTCCTTCCACGGCCACTCATAAATAAGGAAAAAAAGCCCTGGACGTATCACAGATACAAATACATTTTGCAACACTGTTTCAAAAGAAATCGATCAGAACTACTCAATTATACTATAAAACTACTCTATTATACCTATACTATAAGTACTACGTAAAAAACATGCACAGTAACCATATATCAGAGAGATCAACAAGACGCTATAAAACTACCCTTTGTGTATAGCTATAAGACAATTAATGAAACAATAAAAATCTAAAACGTAAACTTTAAGTACTACAGAAAAAAAACATGCACAGTTACCATAGATTAGAAAGATCAACAAGACACTATAAAACAACCCTATGTGTATAGCTACAAGACAATTAATGAAACAATAAAAATCTAAAACGTAAACTTTAAGTACTACAGAAAAAAAACATACACAGTAACCATAGATTAGAAAGATCAGCAAGACAAAACAGAGACAAAACAGAGACAAAACAGAACAGAGACACAGGTAACGTCAGGATACCATTACCACAAGTCCACAAACCCCAAAGAAATAATTATGCTTCCTTTAATTATGTCAGCTGACTGACACAAAATGTACTTTCTACTTGTAAAGCACAATAATAGGTGAGTGGGCTGTCTTTGAGGAACAGCTCTTGTTTTTAGCTCACTAAGCACAACGTGCTCATGGTGAGCTTTTGTGATCGCCTTTGTCCGTTGTGCATCATGAGCCGTCAACATTTGCTTTGTTAACTCTCTAGAGGCCACATTTATTGTCTAATCTTCTTGAAATTTGGTCAGAAGATTGGTCTCAATGTTATCTGGGATGAGTTCGACAATTGTAAGGTTTGCTTGAAAAACATGGCTGCCAAGGGGCAAGGCATTTTTTAGCTCCACTGGCCAAAGCAGCAGGGCTTATGTTATGGTCCTGTGTCCGTCGTGTGTGCGTCCGTGCATGCATGCGTTGACTTTTCCTTTAAACATCTTCTCCTAAACTACTGGTCCAATTCTGATGAAATTTCTCAGGAATGTTCCTGGGGTGAACCTCTTTCAAATTTGTTCAAATTATGCCCCTGGGGTCAAATTTGACCCTGCCACGGGGGTCACAAAATTGAAAATTTGCTTATATAAGGCCTATTTTGTGAAAACTTTCAAAATCTTTCCATCCATACTCATTGGGCCTAGGGCTATCAAATTTGGAAGGTAGAGACATCTTATAGTCCTCTACCAAATTTGTTCAAATTATGCCCCTGGGGTCAAATATGACCCTGCCCCGGGGGTCACAAAATTGAACATATGCTTATATAGGGTCTATTTTGTGAAAACTTTACAAATCTTATCATCCATAACCATTGGGCCTAGGGCTACCAAATTTGGTATGTAATGGCATCTTATAGTGCTCTACCAAGTTTGTTCAAATTATGCCCCTGGGATCAAGTTTGACCTTGCCCCGAGGGTCACAAAATTGAAAATTTGCTTATAGAAGGCCTATTTTGTGAAAACTTTAAAAAATCTCTTGTCCATAACCGTATGGCATAGGGCTACCAAATTTGGTATGTAGTGACATGTAATAGTTCTCTTTTTAGTTTGTTCAAATTATGCCCCTGGGGTCAAATTTGAAACTGCCCCAGGGGACACAAAATTGAATATATGCTTATAAAGTGCTTCTTTTGTGAAAACTTTAAAAATTGTCTTGTCCATATCTATTGAGCCTAGGGCTACCAAATTTGGTGTATAGTGACGTCTTATAGTCCTCTACCAAGTTTGCTCAAATTATGCCCCTGGGGTCAACTTTGACCCTGCCCCGAGAGTCACAACATTGAACATATGCTTATATAAGGCCTATTTTTTGAAAACTCTAAAATCTTCTTGTCCATAACTGTATGGCAAAGGGCTACCAAATTTGGTATTTAGTGGCATGAATTAGTTCTCTTCTTAGTTTGTTCAAATAATGCCCCTGGGGTCAAATTTAAAACTGCCCCTGGGGTCACAAAATTGAATATATGCTTATAAAGAGCTTATTTTGTGAAAAAATTAAAAATCTTTCTGTCCATAACCATTGGGCCTAGGGCTACCAAATATGGTATGTAGTGACATCTTATAGTCCTCTACCAAGTTTGTTCAAATTATGCCCCTGGGGTCAAGTTTGACCCTGCCCCGAGGGTCACAAAATTGAACATATGCTTATATAAGGCTTATTGTGGGAAAACTTTAAAAATCTTTATTGTCCATAACCGTATGGCATATGGCTACCAAATATGGTATGTAGTGACATGTAATAGTTCTCTTCTTAGTTTTTTCAAATTATGCCCCTGGGGTCTAATTTGAAACTGCCCCGGGGGTCAAAAAATTGAATATATGCTAATAAAGGCTTATTTTGTGAAAACTTAAAAAATCTTTTTGTCCAACACCATTGGGCCTAGGGCTACCAAATTTGGTATGTAGTGACATCTTATAGTTCTCTACCTAGTTTGTTCAAATTATGCCCCTGTGGTCAAATTTGACCCTGCTCCAGGGGGTTACAAAATTGAACATATGCTGACATAAGGCCTATTTTGTGAAAACTTTCAAAATCTTTTGTCCATAATCATCGGGCCTAGGACTATCAAATTTGGTATGTAGTGACATCTAATAGTCCTCTACCAAATTTGTTCAAATTTTATCCCTGGGGTCAAATTTAACCCTGCCCTGGGGGTCACAAAATTGAACATATGCTTAAATAATGCCTATTTTGTTTACTTTAAAAATTGTCTTGTCCATTACCATTAGGCCTAGGGCTACACAATTTGGCATGTAGTGACATTGTATAGTCCTCTACTTAGTTTGTTCAAATTATGCCCCCAGGGTCATATTTGACCCTTCCCTGGGGGCCACAAAATCAATTATATGCCTATATAGTGCCTATTTTGTGAAAACTTTAAAAATCTTTCTGTCCTTAACCATAAGGCATAGGGCTACCAAATTCGGTATGTAGTGACATCTACCAAGTTTGTTCAAATTATGCCCCTTTGGTCAAATTTGACCCTGCCCTGGGGGTCACAAAACTGAACAAACGCTTATATGGGGCCTATTTTGTGAAAACTTTAAAAAATCTTCTGACCATAACCATTGGACCTAGGGCTACTAAATTTGGTATCTAGTGACATCTCAGGGCCCTCAATCTATTAAATCTGCCGCCGAAATTTGGCGGCAGTCCCCCACCTGAAAAGTATGCTTTTTTTCCCTTTTTGGGGGGAAAAATTCCCCCTAAAAAAAAAAAAATTGTTTTTTTGGGAGGTTTTTTAAATAGAAAGATGTGTCTCATGATTATTATGATCTCAATTCTATTTCAATTTAATCTTTGCAAACATACTTAATTATGAAAAATGCAATGAATATAGTGCAAACATGTACAAATATAATAATTAGAAAGTAAGTCAAAAAAATCCCCCAAAAAGGGAAACGCCGCGAAAATTTGCCCTCCTAAGGGCTGCGGACCCCTTCCCCCAAAGTAGTGTGAGGGCGCTGCATCTAATAAACCTCTTACCAAATTTGTTCAAATAATGCCTCTCGGGTCAACTTTGACCCTGCCCCCGGGGGTCACAAAATTGAATAAACGCTTATAAAGCGCCTATTTTGTGAAATCTTTAAAAATCTTCTTGTCGAAAACCATTCTGACTATGGCTACCAAATTTGGTATGCAGTAACATCTGATAGTCCTCTGCCAAGTTTGTTCAAATTATGCCCTTTGGGTCAAATTTGACCCTGACCCGCGGGTCACAAAATTTAACATTATATACGCTTATATCTTGCTTATTTTGTGAAAACTTTAAAAATATTCTTGTCCTTAACTCTAGGACCAAGGGCTACCACATTTTGTATGTAGTGAGATATAGTAGTCCTCTACAAAGTTTGCTCAAATTATGCCCCTGGGGTTAAATTTGACCCAGCCCAGGGGGTCACAAAAGTGTACATGTGCTTAAATAGGGCCTATATTTAAGTATTTGCATATGCCGAGAATATTTGTGTCAGCCTTTTTTAGCAGTGGAGCGATACAGGGCCATCATGGCCCCCTTGTCCTTATATTGCTATAGTAAAATCTTGTAAACACTCTAGAGGCCACATTTATTCGAAATGATGCCGGTTGGTTGAAAAACATGGCCGCCCCAGGGCATTTTTCTTTATATGGCTACAGTAAAACTTTGTTAACACTCTAGAGGCCACATTTATTTACTGATCTTCATGAAACTTGGTCAGAAGATTCATTCCAATGATATCTTGGACAGGTTCGAAAATGGTAACCTTTGCTTGAAAAACATGGCTGCCCAGGGGTGGGGCATTTTTCCTTATATGGCTATAGTAAAATCTTGTTAACACTCTAGAGGCCACATTTATTGTCCAATCTGTATGGCAAAGGGCTACCAAATTTGGTATTTAGTGGCATGAATTAGTTCTCTTCTTAGTTTGTTCAAATAATGCCCCTGGGGTCAAATTTAAAACTGCCCCTGGGGTCACAAAATTGAATATATGCTTATAAAGAGCTTATTTTGTGAAAAAATTAAAAATCTTTCTGTCCATAACCATTGGGCCTAGGGCTACCAAATATGGTATGTAGTGACATCTTATAGTCCTCTACCAAGTTTGTTCAAATTATGCCCCTGGGGTCAAGTTTGACCCTGCCCCGAGGGTCACAAAATTGAACATATGCTTATATAAGGCTTATTGTGGGAAAACTTTAAAAATCTTTATTGTCCATAACCGTATGGCATATGGCTACCAAATATGGTATGTAGTGACATGTAATAGTTCTCTTCTTAGTTTTTTCAAATTATGCCCCTGGGGTCTAATTTGAAACTGCCCCGGGGGTCAAAAAATTGAATATATGCTAATAAAGGCTTATTTTGTGAAAACTTAAAAAATCTTTTTGTCCAACACCATTGGGCCTAGGGCTACCAAATTTGGTATGTAGTGACATCTTATAGTTCTCTACCTAGTTTGTTCAAATTATGCCCCTGTGGTCAAATTTGACCCTTCTCCAGGGGGTTACAAAATTGAACATATGCTGACATAAGGCCTATTTTGTGAAAACTTTCAAAATCTTTTGTCCATAATCATCGGGCCTAGGACTATCAAATTTGGTATGTAGTGACATCTAATAGTCCTCTACCAAATTTGTTCAAATTTTATCCCTGGGGTCAAATTTAACCCTGCCCTGGGGGTCACAAAATTGAACATATGCTTAAATAATGCCTATTTTGTTTACTTTAAAAATTGTCTTGTCCATTACCATTAGGCCTAGGGCTACACAATTTGGCATGTAGTGACATTGTATAGTCCTCTACTTAGTTTGTTCAAATTATGCCCCCAGGGTCATATTTGACCCTTCCCTGGGGGCCACAAAATCAATTATATGCCTATATAGTGCCTATTTTGTGAAAACTTTAAAAATCTTTCTGTCCTTAACCATAAGGCATAGGGCTACCAAATTCGGTATGTAGTGACATCTACCAAGTTTGTTCAAATTATGCCCCTTTGGTCAAATTTGACCCTGCCCTGGGGGTCACAAAACTGAACAAACGCTTATATGGGGCCTATTTTGTGAAAACTTTAAAAAATCTTCTGACCATAACCATTGGACCTAGGGCTACTAAATTTGGTATCTAGTGACATCTCAGGGCCCTCAATCTATTAAATCTGCCGCCGAAATTTGGCGGCAGTCCCCCACCTGAAAAGTATGCTTTTTTCCCTTTTTGGGGGGAAAAATTCCCCCTAAAAAAAAAAAAATTGTTTTTTTGGGAGGTTTTTTAAATAGAAAGATGTGTCTCATGATTATTATGATCTCAATTCTATTTCAATTTAATCTTTGCAAACATACTTAATTATGAAAAATGCAATGAATATAGTGCAAACATGTACAAATATAATAATTAGAAAGTAAGTCAAAAAAAATCCCCCAAAAAGGGAAACGCCGCGAAAATTTGCCCTCCTAAGGGCTGCGGACCCCTTCCCCCAAAGTAGTGTGAGGGCGCTGCATCTAATAAACCTCTTACCAAATTTGTTCAAATAATGCCTCTCGGGTCAACTTTGACCCTGCCCCCGGGGGTCACAAAATTGAATAAACGCTTATAAAGCGCCTATTTTGTGAAATCTTTAAAAATCTTCTTGTCGAAAACCATTCTGACTATGGCTACCAAATTTGGTATGCAGTAACATCTGATAGTCCTCTGCCAAGTTTGTTCAAATTATGCCCTTTGGGTCAAATTTGACCCTGACCCGCGGGTCACAAAATTTAACATTATATACGCTTATATCTTGCTTATTTTGTGAAAACTTTAAAAATATTCTTGTCCTTAACTCTAGGACCAAGGGCTACCACATTTTGTATGTAGTGAGATATAGTAGTCCTCTACAAAGTTTGCTCAAATTATGCCCCTGGGGTTAAATTTGACCCAGCCCAGGGGGTCACAAAAGTGTACATGTGCTTAAATAGGGCCTATATTTAAGTATTTGCATATGCCGAGAATATTTGTGTCAGCCTTTTTTAGCAGTGGAGCGATACAGGGCCATCATGGCCCCCTTGTCCTTATATTGCTATAGTAAAATCTTGTAAACACTCTAGAGGCCACATTTATTCGAAATGATGCCGGTTGGTTGAAAAACATGGCCGCCCCAGGGCATTTTTCTTTATATGGCTACAGTAAAACTTTGTTAACACTCTAGAGGCCACATTTATTTACTGATCTTCATGAAACTTGGTCAGAAGATTCATTCCAATGATATCTTGGACAGGTTCGAAAATGGTAACCTTTGCTTGAAAAACATGGCTGCCCAGGGGTGGGGCATTTTTCCTTATATGGCTATATTAAAATCTTGTTAACACTCTAGAGGCCACATTTATTGTCCAATCTTCATGAAACTTGGTCAGAAGATTCATCCCAATAATATCTTGGACGAGTTAAAAAAATGATGCCCTTTGGTTGAAAAACATAACAAACATGGTTGCAACATTTGTTCTAACGATATTTTGGGTTGCACAGAAAACAGGTCAGTTCCTTTGTATCTCAGTTGAGCGACTTTGGGCCTTTCAGGCCCTGTTGTTTTTATATTTAATATTTTATTACTAGAAGAGACAGGATATTGGTTTGCAACTGCCCATTTGTCAGTTTGTTGAACATTTCGCTCATATGGTTTTGCACATTCACATTTCTTCCCACATTTATTATACCTATTCAAGGAAAAAATAGGTATTTTGCTTAGCAACTGTTCTTCAGCAAGTCTGTTGGCCATGATAGGGTGTACATACATGTTTTATTAGGCATGGTTTTCTTTCGAATTTATCTTAAATTTATATTTTCAAAGATCCCCCTGTCTGAAAACTATCTGTTGCCAAATTTACCTTCCAACACCAGACTGTAGCAAATCTATGTCCTCATGCTCTTAGTGTTTTTTTAACCAGGTTTTTTAACCAGGTTTTCCGAAGGAAAAAACTGGTTATTAGATTGGCGAATGCGAGCGGGCTGGCTGGCTGGCTGGCGGGCTGGCGGAACAAGCTTGTCCGGGCCATAACTATGTCGTTCATTGTCAGATTTTAAAATCATTTGGCACATTTGTTTACCATCATTGGACGATGTGTCGCGCGAAATAATTACGTCGATACCTCCAAGGTCAAGGTCACACTTTGAGTTCAAAGGTCAAAAATGGCCATAAATGAGCTTGTCCTGGCCATAACTATGTCATTCATTGTGAGATTTTAAAATCATTTGGCACATTTGTTCACCATCATGGGACGGTGTGTCGCACGAAAGAATCACGTCAATATCTCCAATGTCAAGGTCGCCACGACTAAAAATAGATTTAAAAAAAAAAAAAAAAACTTTCAAAGGGGGTTAATTTTGTTTGTTCATTTCAAAAGTTCAGTTTGAGTTTTCTCCCTTTATCAGATTTTTTGTCACAATGAAAACCTGGTTTTGTGACAATTTTTTCCCTTGTTTTTTTTTTTATACAGCTAATTATCAATCTACATGAGTGGACCGAGTATTTGCATGCCCGGGATGCAGAGCCGGCAGATGAAGATTGCATAACTGTTCTCATAGAGGCGTCCAGACCAGGCGATGCGGGAAAATTCCTGCAGCATGAACTGTCTGTTGCCTCAAGCTACAAAGTTCACGTAAGTCAAGGCTTATCATTAGTCATTAGTTTGAACACTGCCAATATGTATTTTTAGCTCGACTATTATATATGAAATATATATATAGTGGAGCTATCCTACTCACCCCGGCGTCGGCGTTTCCGTGCCATTTACGTTAGCGTTAGCGTGCAAATGTTAAAGTTTTCTTACTACCCCAATTATTTTCATTGTCCCTTGACATATTGCTTTCATATTTTGCATACTTGTTTACCAACATGACCCCAACGTATAAACAAGAGCAGACAACTCTATCAAGCATTTTGTCGTAATTATGGCCCCTTTTCCACTTAGAATATGCAGCAAATGTTAAAGTTTGCGTACTACCCCAAATATTTTCAATGTCCCTTGACATATTGCTTTCATATTTTGCATACTTGTTTACCATCATGACCCCAACCTATAAACAAGAGCATACAACTGTATCAAGCATTTTGACAGAATTATTGCCCCTTTTATACTTAGAATATGCATATTATTGATAAATCTATGTTAAACTTTGCATACTACCCCAAATATTTCCTATATCCTTTGACATATTGCTTTTATATTTTGCATACTTGTTTACCAACATAACCCCAACCTATAAACAAGAGCAGACCACTGTATCAAGCATTTTGAAATAATTATGGCCCCTTTTACACTTAGATAATTGAACATTTTGCTTAAATTGCCATAACTTTTTTATTTATTATCACATATTATTATTACTTTGACAAAACAACACTTACCTGAATACCACAATGGATTCCACCCAAACAATACCCCACACCCCTACCCAGAATTCTTCCCCCCCCCCCCAAACCTCCCCCCCCCCCGCAACATTTTTTTTTATTATTTTTTTTAAAGATATATGCTATTGGGCATATTCAACTTGTTTTGAGCTCAAAATACAGTGTCCTCCAAGTCAATTGTGTTTACAAACATTCAGTTTATTTACATCGCTGTTTACTCGGGAAAGTGAAAGTAAAAGTGATTCAGGTCACCAAAAATATAACGATGATTTTTAACGTTTTCCGGTATCACCCACAAAGTATGTCTCTTCTAAATGGTTAAAACGTTTGTAGTGATCTAATAGGTTACTTTCTGCTGGTAAAAAGTTGTTTACAATAGAATTAAAATTGAATTTTATTTCGGCTATTTTAGCATACGTCACCGCTTATAGGCTACACACCACGTTAGTTGCAAAGTTGTAAACATTTCTTCCAATTATGAAACGGTTATATTTTCGATAATTCTTGACAACATTGCATCTAAGCTGTGTTATAAGCATTTTTTATGCAAGAGTAACTGAAATCAGTTAAAAATAAGACCAGTTTATAAGCATAATAGATTGATTTGTCACCTTTATAGGGCCTTTAAACATCATCTAATTAATTACCACACCCCACATTATACCCCCCCCCCCCCCCTCCCCCCCCTCTCACCCCCAATCTCCCCCCCCCCTCATTTTTTTAACATCATCTAATAAATTACCCCACCCCACATCATACCCCCCTCTCACCCCCCCCCCCCCCAACCTCCCCCCCCCCCCCCGAAAATATTTTTTTTAACATCATCTAATAAATTACCCCCACCGCACATTATACCCCCCTTTCACACCCCCCCCCCCCCCCCCCCCCCCCCCAAAAAAAAAAAATATTTTTTTTATACTTTTTTATTTTTGAAAGATCGTCTAATAAATGACCACACCCCACATTATAACCCCTCTCAACCCCCCCCCCCCCCCCCCCCCAATTTTTTTTTTTTTCCTTTCTTTATAATTGAAAGATCGTCGAATAAATTATTAAATATGAACAATTTACCCATGATGGCTTACGTTATACTGTCAAGCACTCAAATAGTCGAGCTGTCCTCTGACAGCTCTTGTTTCTTTTATTCTACATTACCCCACAAAATCTCTCCAATGTCTTACAGCTACTCACCCTAGGTACTATGCAAGCCTGGCACTCGGGCGTGCCATTCGGCATGGTGATGAGGTGCAGCCTCGACTCCCTGGTTACCATGGCGATGGCCATGAATGACGACACGCTCACAATGGACGAGGACCTGGAGGTGCACTCGGTCATGAGTAAGTTGAAAAGCCTGGGCTCATATTTTTAAAAACATCATATGATGATCTTATCTCTATCATAAGTAAGTTTCGAAGACTGGGTCCACATTTTTAAAGCATTGGTAAATTGTAGATCTCGATTATATGCCCCTATTCACCAATCCCTTCTTAGGCTTAAGAAAAATAAATGGACTTAGATCTTAGAAAAATTCTATGGAGTTTGATTTAATTGATACTATCAATGTTGGTTATGTCAGTAATTGTTATATATGAAGACTGATATATTTAGAATATGTAAGTTTCTAGACTAGACTCAAAATCTGTGTAATTTAGAACATGTCAGTATTAAAAATATATTTATTTTTATACTAAGTCTATGATTTGGTCTGTGAAAACAGGCAATTGTGAAGTTGTATTCAATCTTTTGTTAAGTCAATGGCATTGTAGGATGAACAATGTTTCATTTTCATTTTTCGATTGTGAGTAAGTTGTAGATTTACTTTTTTTAATCTAAGGGCTCTTATTTTAAAGCATGGTAAAATAATATTTAAAGTTTTATGTAGGATTAGTCACTTTGTATTGCAAGGGTAATCTCAAGTTGTTTAACCATTAAGATAACTAAACCCCCTTTTACAAATTAAAGGAGGTTTTACTGGTAAAACCTTCATTCAACTATTTACATGCATTTCATCTTATGATGTGAAGTTTTGCATTTTTCATCCTATGTTATCAAAAGTTATGCATCATTTTCAATTAAGTTTTCTATTGCTGAAACTTTTAACATAAGCATGTATTCCCGGATGTCAAATGGGGGTTATTTGTGCTTGATTGGTCATTGTCGACTCGAGTACTACTTAAATGTACACTGAATACCCTTAAGTATACTTAAATGTACCTGGGTACAAAAATTATACTTACACATACCCAGCCAATCTAGATGAGTTAGAATTCCAGGGTGCCTTTAAAAGCATTTTCCATACAGGGGTACATTTAAGTAGTATCCAAGCCGACAATGACCAATCAAGCGTTATTTGTCACTATTTAGGCAAGCTCTAGTAAGTTTAACATAGAATGTATGGATTTATTTATTTTACAGCATGATTGCCTTATACGAAGTTAAGAATCTGAAGTATTTTCTTTGCCAATTTGTAAACAAAATAAATACTTTCAGATAATTTTAAATAATTATTGTGAAAAATGCCATTTTTTCTCACTTGATGCAAGGATTCAGTGAACACTGCAGTAAAATTATAGTTTTAATGTCCAAGTAATTATTTAACTTTTAGCTTTGACGTTTTACGAATAAAGAACCAAACTGTTGTTAAAAATTCACTTCAGATATTTGGCTGAAGAAAATCTGTTTAGTTGTATATGTGTGGTACTTAATAAACCCTATTAAACGGACCTTATTCCAGGAAAATTAATGCATGTACGTGAAGAGTCATCTCAGATTTACCTTTGAAGTCTGCACAGGCTAATCAGGGACACAGGCTAATCAGGGACACAGGCTAATCAGGGACAAAGTTTTTCGCCTAGACTGGATTTTCATGCAAAAGGGACTTTTAAAACGAAAATTTTTATGAAAGCAGAAAGTTTTATCCCTGATAAGCCTGTGCAGACTGCACATTCTTATCTGGGATGACACTTTATGCACATGCATTTAGCCCAGTTTTCTCCGATCAAGGCTCATTTGATTGCTATTAGTTTGAATTCAAACTTTATTTCAGCAATAGCAACAGAAGGGAAACCTAGCAATCTGTTCTCCCCAGAAATCACTGTCACAGATGTACCAGCCCCTGATGAACGCGAGAAAAAGACGACAGAGGTACTGCCTGACCAACGACCCATGAAAGACAAGGTCCTCGCTTCGTTCATTACAAAACACAATGACCAAATCTCTGAAACGTGGTCGAACGAATCTCTAGCGTCAGCATCGAGCGTAGGTCGAATGGACATGCTCGATATGTCAGAACGAGGCTCAGTGGATGGTGAGTATGCAGCGTCATTCGCAGAGAGTGGGGCGGGCGAAAGATTGTCTGAACTTGATCCGACAGAGAATGTCCAAGCATTCAGTATAGAAGATAACTTGAAGTTTAGCTCTGTACCGAAACCTCCAAACGTTTTGGTGTATACTGGCAAAATAGATTCGGTACGGAAATTTGAAAAAGCGAGGGCTGTTTTACAGCAGTGCTTGTGTCCTGAGCGATACGTCATTTACCATCTTAAACACGAGGACATCGAAACTGTTCCTTGGATAGAAAACACCGCCTTGCTAGTTCTGGCAACGAAGAAAAAATACACCGACTCCGGTTCGGTTTTCATGGACTTCTTTAGGAGCGGAGGTCGCATAATAAGTTTCGGTTGTGGCTTTGATGCAGACATTGTGGGACAGACGTTGATTCATCCTGAAAGCTGGATAACGCAGCTGACATACAGTATCTGGTCAGACGTGTCCCTGATATCGGGGAGCTACACGTATAATGTCGATGATGTGAAGGTAGATGGATGCACCGTGATGCCGCTGGGATACGATAAAGAACAACGGGTTTCCATCGTTAAAGTCACAGTAGAGAGGAAAGACGTAGTTGGATGTGCTATTTTGTCACAGGTATGCTACAAGCTTTCATGTTTTAGAAATTAATATGTTAACCACACTAAGAAAAGTACAAATCACCACATTTGTCTTTAAAAGGGCCTAAGAAATTAAAAATTCATCTAATTTGTTTATGGACCTAAGAAATTAACACTTTGTCACATTTGTATTAAAGAACCTTAGAAAGATACAAATCACAACATGAAGATTTAAATGACCTGTCTGCTTATTCAAGGCCTATTACATTCTATGGTCATATATATCTTTCAGTCATTAACCAGTTACCGCATAGATACGTATTTTGAATAGTTTGTTGTCCCTTAGAAAGTTAAAAACTAAAGATCTTTCTTACTAGATTCAAGTTTTAAAGGCTTCATTTCCAACTTTTAGATAATGATGAGTAGCAAACAGCATAAAACCTAAACAGACTCAACGATTTTTTTTGTCCAATTGGGAAAAGTACCCGTACCGGTCCAATTGGGACAAATTGAGTCATGAAAACCTGAAAATTGGGAAATTAGTGTATTTGATTTTATGCTCCCAAATACTTTAAAATTGATAACTAAGTGTTTTCAAGCTGTCAATATTATATTTACCTAGGTTCAAGTCATGGAGCTGCATAGGGAAACTAATTAAATTAAATGTTGCATTTTCCAAACAATTTTTTTTTTTTACCTAAAATGGGGAATTTTTTGGACAGCAATTGGGAATTTTGTAGTGTTTTCCCAATTGGGAAAGTGCCGTTTACCACGTACTTTATAAAGAAGGAAAAAAATCACCGAGACTGCAAGTTACTCGCTGACTGATCTGGTTTTATGCCGTTTGCACATACTGGTAGCCATTTTCATTTTGCTTCTGAGTGGGAAAGGGTTAAACAATAGACATCTTTAATACAGGTGCTATTAGACAAAGGAGCGGGCGATTTAGGGGTCACACCCGAAATCTTCAACACACTCAAGAAATCTAACCCCGAGCGGTTTGAGATTATAATGGACCTGCTTACCTCCCTTGGTATGGAGTGCACCACTCAAGAACATCCAGTGCTCACACCTGCAAAGCTCCTTGCAAAGTCTCCAGTGAGTATAAATACTTATTGTTCTGATTATCATAGGCCAATAAATATTTGGTTTGCCTTTGGCTTGTCCATATGTGGATCTTAAATGATAACAAAGTATGCAGTGAACATAAATATGCCATAATGCCTAAACTTACTTCAACCATGTTTTCAATTTCATCATTTAGTGCTTAATACTTCTGTCTTTATGGCTTGCCATAGCATATTTTATGTATGCTGTTCAGGTGGTTTTGTATGCCCCTGGATAGAAAGATCAGGGGCATATTGTTTTGGGCCTGTCTGTCTGTCATTCATTCATTCATTGTGTGTGTCCCAAAACTTTAACCTTGGTTGAAGTTTTGCAGTAACTTTTGCATTATTGAAAATAGCAACTTGATATTTGGCATGCATGTGTATCTCATTAAGCTGCACATTTTGAGTGGTGAAAGGTCAAGGTCATCCTTCAAGGTCAAAGGTCAAATATATGGCTTCAAAGCGTCGCAATAGGGGGCATTGTGTTTCTGACACACACATCTGTTGTTTTCAGCTAAAATTTGAAAGACTGCCTACCCAGCCCAAGTTTGGAAAAAAAAAAAAGTTGAACAATTAAATTGGAAAGAAAAAATGCTAAAAAAGTTCAAGTATGGAAATATTTCTCTTTAAGTAGTAATTGATTCTGCTTATACACATACAATGTTTGCTTTTCATTCTTTATTGAGCTATATTTATAGAGCTGGTTAAGAAATGGAGACAAACTGACTTAATGAATTTAAAGAGAAAATACCGGTATGTGCATAGAAAATTACTTTTAAATCTGGAATTTTTAATTTATTTACCGGGTATTCAGGAAAAATTGAGAATCCGACAAAAATTTGGTCCAAACTTTTCAACGAAAAAAATATGTGAGCAATATATATCGAAAATAAGCAACATTTTTTGTGTAGACATGCCTCAATCTTATTTCCTATTCATAATTTGTAAAGAAAGTTTTATTTAAGTTAAATCATAACAACTAATAAAGGTCCCCCAACTCATACTTAGGGAATTACATGTATAACAACACTGCTGTGTTGATTGATCATGGGTACATATGACATTTCTCCATTTCTTTCCATTCTCCGATAATCCAGTATTATCACATTTTCCATTTTCAAAAGCAAAATCTATCTTATATTGATAATACATGAGTTTAATAAGAATTTCATAAAAACAATCCTTTATTTTATGCTTTCCGATGGTTGACAGATAAATATCAGTGAATTAAAACTAATATTTCACTGTTTCAAACAGTAAAAAAAAGTGAAAATTATTGATAATTTTTATTGTTTGATGGGGACTGTTTTAAGATATCTTTGGTTTCCCCATTCTGACCCCCCATTTAACCAAGGGCGATCACTCTGCATAATTTTTTTTATAAAAACATACGGATAAGCTTCCCTTGAACATTCATCTAATCACATTTTGGGGCGCCCAAAGGGGAATTTTATTGCCCAAATGGCAAAAAAATACAAAAATAATCATTTGTCAGTATAAAATAAAATGAATTGTGTCCGCCACTCGTAATATCATTTTCTATGATCACTCATGAATTAAAATCAATATTCCACCAAATCCAACAAATATCCTCTATGTATTTTTGGGGGTTAACTAGTACGAAGGGAACTTTGGAATGAGTTATTCCTATTCAACATGCAGAATTAATGCTACGCGATGTGCTTGCATTGGACACTGTTCATATTTAATTATAACATGTAATCAACGCATTATTATACCCCCACAAACGAAGTTTAGGGGGTATATAGGAGTGAACTTGTCTGTCTGTCAGTCTGTCGGTCTGTCTGTCGGTCCGTATTAAGTGTCCGCTCTCTAATTCAAGTTGTTTTCATCCGATCTTCACCAAACTTGGTCAAAAGTTGTATCTGCATGATGTCTAGGCCAAGTTTGAACATGGGCCTTGCCGGGTCAAAAACTAGGTCACGGGGTCACTTAGTGATTTTAAACATCCAGCATGTTGTCCGCTCTCTAATTCAAGTAGTTTTCATCCGATCTTCACCAAACTTGGTCAGAAGTTGTATCTAGATGATCTTAAGGCCAAGTTTAAACATGGGCCTTGCCGGGTCAAAAACTAGGTCATGGGTCACTTAGTGCGTTTTTAACATTCAGCATGTTGTCCGCTCTCTAATTCAAGTAGTTTTTATTCGATCTTCACCAAACTTGGTCAGAAGTTGTATCTGGATGATGTTAAGGCCATGTTCGAACATGGACCTTGCCGGGTCAAAAACTAGGTCACAAGGTCACTTAGTGCGTTTTTTAACATTCAGCATAGTGTACTCTCTCTTATTGAAGTAGTTTTCATCGGATCTTCACCAAACTTGGTCAGAAGTTTTATCTAGATGATCTGAAGGCCAAGTTCGAACATGGGCTATGCCGGGTCAAAAACTAGGTCACAGGGTCACTTAGTACGTTTTACACATTGAGCATGGTGTCCGCTCTCTATTTCAAGTAGTTTAAATCCAATCTTCACCACACTTGGTCAGAAGTTGTAACTAGATGATGTGTAGGTCAAGTTCAAACATGGGCCATGCCGGGTCAAAAACTAGGTCAGGGGATCACTTAGTGTGTTTTAAACCTCACCATGTTGTCCGCTCTGTAATTTAAGTAGTTTTTATCCAATCTTCACCAAAATTGGTCAGAAGTTGTATCTTGAGAATGTCTAGGGCAAGTTTGAATATGGGTCATGCCGGGTCAAAAAAAGGTCACAGGGTCACTTAGTGCGTTTTAAACATCACAATGTTGTCCACTCTCTAATTCAAGAAGTTTTCATCCAATCTTCACCAAACTTGGTCAGAAGTTGTATCTAGGTGATGTCTAGGTGCAGTTTGAATATGGGTAATGCCGGGTCAAAAACTATGTCACAGGGTATCTTAGTGCGTTTTAAACCTCACCATGTTGTCCACTCTCTAATTCAAGTAGTTTTCATCCAATCCTCACCAAACTTGGTCACAAACTTGGTCTAAATGATCTCTAGGGCAAGTTTGAACATGGGCCATTCCGGGCCTAAAACTAGGTCACGGGGCTCACTTAGTGCGTTTTTTAACATTCAGCATGGTGTCTGCTCTCTAATTCAAGTAGTTTACATCTGATCTTCACTTCAGAAGTTTTATGGAGATGATCTTAAGGCCAAGTTAGAACATGGGCCTTTCTGGGTCAAAAACTAGGTCAAGGGGTTACTTGGTGCGTTTTAAAAATTGAGCATGGTGTCCGCTGTTTTTTGTAAAGACGACATGCAAAATATTATTTGTCAATGCGATATGTGAGGGTATTCGTCACGTCTGTGACAAAGCTCTAGTTTAAAATTTAAATTAAAAATATTATTGCAAATTATTTTTTAAGATTCAGTGAAAATTATAATAAATCACAACATATTTTCAGTGGGAAGGTGTGTCGTTCCCAGAAATTCATATTAAACATATTAAAATATAGAATTTCATAAATTTAGATAAAGCAGAAAGTCGGCGTCTGTTTAATTTAGATTGTTGCCAGTTGTATGCTTTTATAACAGATTTTATTATCTTAGTTCTAGATAATGTACCTTTTATAATTTATTTAATCAATTATTTAGGCCACAACAAATTGATTACATGTTCGATGGATTTCCTGCACCTAAAAATCTTAAAACGAAATAAAAATATTTTAATTTTTCGCCCGCAGCAACAATTTGTGCTCCGCACATATTCGTTAAATGATTAAGTGTAATTTAGCCTACATATTTTGCGATATAGACTGTTATAACTGCTTTCCGAACTTTAAAAGTGATCTTAGTCTGTTTTTTCCGGTTTTTTTTGTTTTAAGTTGTGTAAATCATTATGAATGTGAGTACTGTATTCTGCGTCTTCCCCTCAAGTATAGGAATGACTTATGTAGAAAAAAGTCATTGAGGGTAGGTGTGTCAGACTGCGAATGTTTGTACAAGCTCCAATTATATTGGGTTTATCATTTTGATAGCCATATATAATGACTTATGTAAAAAAAGTCATTGATGGTCGGTGTTTCAGACTGTGAATGTTTGTACAAGCTCCAATTATTTTGGGTTTATCATTTTGATAGCCATATATAATATCAACTGTCTGCGGCAATGTTATTCTACTGCGGCCTGCTTCCTGCCAACGAGTAGGCATTACGAGAGTGATGCGTGCTTTCCATATTTAGAAAATGAACTTTGAATTTATCTCTTGAATGGCTATTCCTGCATTTTGGTTAATCGAAACTGTCCTGCGAAATAATAATCATATGCAATTGCAAACTTTGCCGCCTTTTCAGAGTGCATTTGGTTTATAGAATTTTGTCAGTAAAGTACGATTTTTTGTATATCTATGTTTCACAGCGCTTTGGGCACATATGGCATTGTTCAGTAAGTTATTATCCCTCGCCATATGCGGAGGGATATTGTTTTGGCGTTGTCCGTCAGTCCGTCTTTCGAACGTCTTTCCGTCCATCCGGAGCCATATCTTGGAAATGCTTTGGCGGATTTCATTGAAACTTGGTATGAGTATATATATATGGATAACAGGATAATGCACGCCAAATGGCACTGTACACCATCTGTTAATAACGGAGTTATGGCCCTTTATATCTTGAAAAAATGCTTTCTTGAGTGTCAAATATAACACGTTTGTGTCCAGAAGCATATTGGCGAGGGATATCAATTCAACAAATGTGTTTGTTTAAATTGATTTGATTAAAAAATTACTCCCTCTTATGGTTGTACTGGCTATTGTTATAAATATATATAATAGTACTAGTCATTATACTAGAATGTATAATAGTATTTTTTGCACTCAAATTTGACCAATATATGTGCTATGTTAAAATATAGTATCAATTTATGTACACAATATTTTGTTTGTTTTTATTTTGTGCTTTTCGCTCGCCTGCGATTTTTTAAAAAATGGAATAAAAATTAATTTATTTTTATTTCGCTCGCTCGCTCAATTTCTGGTTGGCTAAAATCCATAGAACACATCATCAATTTGTTGTGGCCTTACCTTCATTTTGAAAATCTAATACTTTTGTTAGAATGTGTTCTGAACTTTGAGCCCTTGTTATTTACTCTTAAATATTTATGTGTGTTTTTTTTCTCAATTATTCCCTCAGGAAATCAAATCTAGCTTCATGGAATCCATCAAAGACAGACTGTCATCTGGTATACTCAAGTTTGGTGGTCAAAGTCTGCATTTTACAGATGAAGAAAGAATACCAGTCCAGGAAAATTTACTTCCTGTGCAGACAGCAAGTGAGAAACCAGACACATTTAACATTGACTGTTACCTTGACAACCTGAGCACTCAGTCCTTAGGCAACATGGTATTTTTTGTGGAAGTTGTGCCAACTACCATGACAATATTAGACGGGTAAGAAACTTTTGCTTTTGTGCTGTAGTCTTTTTTGAAAACAAAAAACCAATTACATTGTACCGTTAATACTCTAAGTTTCGGGACACTTAAAAATAATTTATTTTTCTCGTGTCCCAAAATTTAGATGCATTTTTTTTTTTTTTTACGAGTGATCCAAAAATTTAGAGACATAATTTATCTTTGTTTGTCATTTATTATTTTGAAATAAAACCAATTCATACATGTGCAATAATTTTATTGTGTAGTACTCTCCTTTCTCTTTAAAAAAAAACAACATTATTTCGCTTATTTGCAATCTCTTATCTGAAATGGTGTATGAAAACGTTTTAAAAAACAGCAATACTGCTTCATGAATAAGATATTTCATTTCCTGTCAAATGCTGTTAGGTGAAACCATAGTTTTTTACCGGTTTATATGGTCATCTTACTAATTAGGCAATTGTAATGGTCCATTGCCCTAAGTGCTGTCATATGCCAGGTTTTATGACCTTAATCCGGTTGAAAAACCCATGATCGAAAGGTCCCAGATAAGTGAAAACAGGGCAAAAATCTGGAAAAATATTGCTGTAAAATATACTGCCGAATAATTGGTCATTAATTTTGGACAAAAACCTGTATGTCCGAAAATATAGGGTCTTGAAAAATATTTATTTTGGCTCAAAAAGGGATGTCCTAAAACTTAGAGTAATTAAGGTAAATAACCAGACTAGAAAGTAATGAAAGGTCAGGTCACTGGCTCATGTCTTGGACAATTGGTATGCCTTGAAAGCTTTCAAGCGTGCGCTTCAGGGTTATCATGGCCCTCATGTTACTTAATGTTACTAAAGAATGTACACGACTTACGTGTTAATGACTTTCTTTAAGGCTGTTGCTTTTAACCAGGTTTTCCGAAGGAAAAAACTGGTTATTAGATTGGCGAATGCGGGTGGGCGGCTGGCGGGCGGGTGGAACAAGCTTGTCCGCTCTCTAATTCAAATAGTTTTCATCCAATCTTTACGAAACTTGGTCAGAAGTTGTATTTAGATAATATCTAGGTAAAGTTCGAATATGGGTCATGCCAGGTTAAAAACTAGGTCACTGGGACTAAAAATAGATTGATTTTGAATCAAGCGGGGTAACTGTGATGAACAATCAGTATGAATGCACATTTTGAGTTGTAGTTGTCTCCCTTTATCAGATTTTTTTAATTATTATTGAAAACCTGGTTTTGTGACAATTTTGTCCCTTGTTGCCTAGTTAACATACTTTATTACTGAACATAAACTGTTGTTTTTGTCCCAGATTATGAATTGTATGGCTTCACAAGGCTTTACCCCAGTTTACACCCTATATGACTTTTCATAAGGCTGTTGTTTTCGGTACCAGACAATGTGGGGTTGCTGGCCATAGCAAGACAGCAGACAAGTGGAAAAGGTAATGTGATTGGATATTTATTAATCACTGGTACATAGATCAAAGTGATTTTTAAATAATGGATATATTTGAAGCTTTATGAAGTTGATAAAATGATTGTATATATTCTTGTGCTCAGGCTATCTTTGCTTTCAAGTTCTCCATGTTCTTTTGAAATGTTCCTGTTTGTGTAAACAAAGCAATATGTTTTTATACCCCACAAACAAAGTTTAGGAGGGTATATGGGAGTGAACTTGTCTGTCGGTCGGTCGATCTGTCTGGCTGTCGGTAGGTAGGTCCGTATTAAGTGTCTGCGCTCTAATTTAAGCTGTTTTCATCCGATTTTCACCAAACTTGCTCAGATGTTGTATCTTGATGATGTCTAGGTCAACTTTTAATATGGGTCATGCCGGGTAAAAAACTAGGTCACAGGGTCACTTATTGCGTTTTAAAGATTGAGCATGGTGTTGGCTGTTTTTTGTGAAGACAACATGCAAAATATTCGGTTTCAATGTGGCATGAAGGGGTATTTGTCACATCTGTGACAAAGCTCTATTTGATGTTTAATACAAAAATAAAAATCAAAGTGGTATGGTTCATAGAAAAAAATGTTTGTATCATTTATAGGGGACTAGGTGTCATTACTTATAGTTGCCAGTTTACATTATTGTCATTTATAACAACATCATGACAATTGTAACAGATGAAGTGTCTTTAAAAAAAAGCATGTTGATCTTTTTTATGTAAATATTGTGATGCATGACGTAAACTCTTTAACCCATCCCAGAATGTAACTTTCCTCGAACTTCGAAGAAAAAGATATGCCAGGTTATTATATCATTAAAGATTAAGTGTATATAAATATTGAAGGTGGCAATTGTAAGTATATGGTGTCCGCCAAACAGAAGTTCCTGACTTTTATCCCCTTCTAGAAGATTTCTCAAAAACAGAGTACTATCTCTTCCCAGACAATTGACTTGAGAGTGCCTCTATAAGCCAAAGGCTTGAGCTTCAATCAGACATCAATTAATAGGTTTAAAAAAACTAAAAGTATGGGTATTTGTATGTTGATATTGTAAAAAGTAGCACTACATGTTTTTCATTGGCCCACTGAATATGTCTAATGTCTCAATCCGGTATTTGAATGTCAGGTAGGGGAGGTAACTCTTGGCTGAGCCCGGTGGGCTGTGCGATGTTCTCCCTTCATGTGCGTGTGCCCCTGGAGTCGCCACTGGGTCGGGCGGTGTCCTTTCTGCAGCACATCACGGCCCTGGCAGTCGTGAACAGCGTATGTGGTCTCCCGGGATACCAGGTGTGATGCCATGGTTTTGTGTTGATGGCCACTTTAGATGAAAATAGTAAACCCCCACCCACTACCTTAGAAAACTGTGCATGTTGTTTTTTTACTCAAATTACAAAGGGTGGTATGGATCTAAAAACAAACTTTATAACTTATATTTTGTCCAATTAATTTTTATTTGCAGTTTCTTTGCAGTAATGTTTTTCACGTTTTACATTTAGTTAACTGTGGTTATAAATTAATTACTGCCGTTGTATTTATAAATGTGACAGTGGTTTCAATTTGTTAGGGCAGTATCAAATTAATCCTGCTGGTTATTTGCCTACTGTTGAATTTATTTGTATGGGTTAATAATGGTGTTTTGCTTTTTGATGCTCATCAGTACCTTACAGTTGGAAATGAAGCCTTTAAAACTTGAATCTGTTAAGAAAGGGCTAACAGTGAATTTGTTTTTCTAAGAGACTACAAATGAGTCAAAATGCGTATCTTAAGAGGTAAAGGGTTAATAACACATGTTCTCTGTATGTTTGTCAGGATTTTGACTTGCGCCTCAAGTGGCCCAATGACATCTACTATGGGGCACAGATGAAGCTGGGAGGCATCATTGTCAAGTCTACAATCATGGATGGGTTAATACATGCTACCATTGGTAATTACATCATTATCTTAAATGTCCTCCTTCTGTAATAATATCCAATTAATTTAATCGATTTAATATCTTCAACCCAGTAAACATGCTATCCACATTAAAGGTTTGTTTTGGTCATGTTGGTATAGTAGATATGGTTTCAGCCTGGCTGCCAAGAGCTGCTGGGTTCAAACTCTCGCGGAGTGTTTTCAGTATCTTCATTAAAGACACCAAGTACTGGCTTTACCTTGAAAAGTACTTAAGATTGTCTCAATAAGACTCGGAACAAAAGGGTTTGAATTAAAATGAAGTTTTTTACTACTTAATGTATTCCAAACAATATGCTCTGCTGTTGCTAGTTATCATATTAAAGGCCATTTAGTTTACTTTTTCTATTGTAAGGCCACTTTCCTCAACTTTATTCAGTTTTAATATGGTGGTATTTTATTTTAAGTGTCTCAACATTTATACCCCTGCAAGTGTAATTTTAAGAAGGGATTGAATTCATTCTGTGGCTCGGTTTGTTTGGCTTTCAGTCCAAACAAAAAGTAAAAAGTTGGTGGAGGGATTTCGATAATATTTCGAGGGATTACACTTAAGATTTGTCACCACTTGTTTATGTCGAAGGCACTTTTCATCCCGGATATAAAGCATATTTGTAAGTTGTTTGCCCTTTAGGTTCTGAAGGGTAGAAGACATGATTGTGATAAAGCTATAGATTCATTTTTAAATTTGCATAGGTTGTGGTTTCAATGTTGACAACAGTAACCCTACCATCTGCATCAATGACCTGGTGGATCTTACCAATCAGGCGCAGGGTCGCGACCTCCCAAGACTCACCACGGAGCAGCTGATTGGACGAACTGTGAGCCAGATTGAGGCTCTGATTGACAGGTTCCAGAGGGAGGGAATGGATAGCTTTAGACAGCAGTATTATGCAAGGTGGCTGCATAGGTAAGTGTTTTAGAGTTGAAAGTTATTCACTGATCAGCTAGTGGAGTTTCACAACAGACGTCGCATCATTAAACTTATTAACTGAAATTAAAAGCTCCAAATGTGCTTCTTTATAATTTAACTTATTATATTAAATAATCTTCGAATATGTGAGAGTATTTGTTGAAAAGTTATAGGTTGTGTTATGTTTATCACATCACCACTTTGAAATACTGCAGAATTATCTGCTGCAACACTTAAGTTTTCCCACATTGCCTCACTAAAAACCCTTTCCCACTTAGAAGCACAGTGAAAATGGCTTAATGCAACCAGCAAACAACCACAACAGCCTGCCAGTAACTCGCAGTCTTTTCAGGAAATGAAGCCAAACAAACTTGAATCTGAAAAGAAAGGTCTTTGATTTAATTTGATTTTCTAAGGGACTGCAAACGTTTCAAAGTATCTGAGCGTTAAATGGTTAAAATTGTAACATTTTGTGTATTTCTAGTAACAGTGTGGTGCGTCTGCAGACAGACGGAGACCAGGAAGTGACGGTGCGAGGGCTGGACGAGTATGGCTATCTCCTGGTGGAGACCTCCTCAGGGGAGACAATCAGTGTCCAGCCAGACGGAAACTCCTTTGATATGATGAAGAATTTGATAACGTTGAAACATCGATAAATATTATTGTGAATTTGATCGTTTGTTTGTTAGATGTGCTTGTAGAACACTGATACATTTCTAAATGGTCTTTGTTTGTATGTTTTTTTGATCACCTTGATAACACCAATACAATACAGAGGTGTGGGGCAAAGAAGTTGGTTGTTTATTATAGTTGTTGTTCTGATTGTCAGAATTGTTTATGAACAGTGTTGTGGATTTTAATTTATGTGCATTTTATCCTCTAACCTTTACAATGTTTATTATGAGATTATGATACAGTAAATTTGACTTGTGAAATTTGTCAACCAATCTTTTGATAATCTTTGTTGTGTATTTATGAATTATCCACCATTTCTTCTATTTAGTTGCTATTGTCTCTATTTAGTTGCTATATACATATTGTTTTTGCTCTGTTTGTTGGTTTGTTTGTTGGTTTGCTTGCGTCAAACTTTAACATTTGCCATAACTTTTGCAATATTGAAGATAGCAACTCCATACACTTCAACACTGTTATTTCGAACACTGATAATCCGAAGTCACCGTTATTTCGAAGTATTTTTCTGGTCCCGATCTTGACTCTTGTTTGTTTAATGTAAAATTTCATTGTTAATTCGAACTTATTTAAACCGAAGAAATCGTTAATTCGAAGTGATTCTGTCGGTCCCAACACTATAATTCGCACCTAATTATCAATCTTTAATCCGAAGTCAAAACTGCAAAATACTGAGCGTAATTTCACACCCTTGTCGTGGCGCGTCAAAAGCCGATAATTACACCTTTGTCGTCTGCGCGAACGCCGTTGTTCAGAGAGACATCGCGTATAATTAAAAAAAGGGTAATTCATTTCTGAAAATGTATGCATATGTATGTATGTCTGATAATTTGTGCTATTCTTTTTATTTTATATGATCTGGAATTAGAGAAAAATAAAAACAAGAAAAAGAATCGTTTTATTCCCCCGTTTGTTACGAGTAGAAATATATTGCTAGCTGTCTAGTTTACGTTTTTAAGTAATCGTGTAACGGAACCATGCGAATTCCACAACGTTTTATTTTTAAGGAATCAAAGAAGTCTTCTGTCAAATGTTTATTTCGAATTATCGTTAATCCGAAGTTTTTTAACAGTCCCGACGACTTCGAAATAACGGTGTTAAAGTGTATTTGGCATGCATGTTAATCTTATGGAGCTGCACATTTTGAGTGGTAAAAGGTCATGGTCATCCTTCAAGGTCAAAGGTCAAATATATGGGAGGGACATAGTGTTTCACAAACACATCTTGTTTTAGATTACAAAAGTATATGTGTATTTCTCTAATGTTTTTTGCTTTTGCAATATTTGGTGCATTTTTGAATTCCATTGAGAGAACTGTTTTTTTTAAGATCTTTATTATCTTACATATCACTTCATCGTCAAGTTTTCTATTCGTTATGTTTAAATTTTTTATATTTTGTCTACTTTACTAGTTTTTTGTTTGGTGAAGCTATAAACAAGATTGGAACATAATCAACAACATTTATTGCTGTTAGACAGAGGTGTAAAGTTGATCTTTTTTATTGTTTTTGCCTAATTCGTATGGTTGGAATGATGATGTTTTGTGTTGTTGTGTACTCATTTGCTTTTTGAACTGAGAGGCTATTATATACGATGTGTCATTGTTGTAATGGCCCTGTATTCCATTATTGTTAGTTGTTTATGCTTAGTTTTACTTGAGCAGTTAATAATATTATGAGCCAATAGGTAATTGTTTACAGTTTACATTCAGTTACGTTCACTCAGTAAGGCTTTCTGTAAATTATTGATGTTTGTTAATCTTAAAATAATAATGTCATACTTGTTTCACCGAAAACCTCAATACATGACTGTGGGTTTTATGCCCCGGGTAGGGTGGCATATGGCAGTTGAACTGTCCGTCAGTCAGTATGTCAGCCTGTCCATCCGTCCGAAAAACTTTAACATTGGTCATAACTTTTTCAATATTCAAGATAGCAACTTGATATTTGGCATGCATGTGCATCTCATGAAGCTGCACATTTTGAGTGGTGGAAGTTCAGGTTCAAGGTCCCATCACAATCAAAGGTCAAAAAAAAATTCAAAGAGGCATTCTCATGAAGCTGCACATTTTGAGTGGTGGAAGTTCAGGGTCAAGGTCATCCTTCAAGGTCAAAGGTCAAACAAAATAAAAAAATTCAAAGCGGCGCAATAGGGGGCATTGTGTTTCTGACGAACACATCTCTTGTTGAATATGATTTTTTACAGTAAACTGTAATACTTATTTTATTCCTTCTGCCATTTAACAATTTAATCAATATATTAATATTATTAAAATGTTCAATTGTAATTTTTCCTTTGTTCTGTGCACACATGTGTATTATTCAGTAGTCGATCTTTAAAGTTATCAACACTTACTAAGTAGATCTTTAAAGTTATCAACACTTACTAAGTAGATCTTGAAAGTTATCAACACTTACTAAATGCATTGCGGGTAAATAATGATTTAATTTGTAACCATGTGCTGTTTTATTATTTTTACCAGGAGGAAAATACTGGTTATTAGATTGACAAATGTTGGCGGGCGGGGGGGAACAAGCTTGTTCGGGCCATTACTATGTCGTTCATTGTGAGATTTTAAAATCATTTGGCACATATGTTCAAAATCATTGGATGGTGTGTCACGCGTAAGAATTATGTCGATATCTCAAAGGTCAAGGTCACACTTTGAGTTCAAAGGTAAAAAATGGCCATAAATGAATCGGTGCGGGCCATAACTATGTTGTTCATTGTGAGAATTTAAAACCATTTTTGCACATTTTTTCACAATCATTGGACAGCATGTCGCGGGAAAGAATTACATTGATATATCCAAGGTCATGGTTGCCACGACTAAAGATAGATTGTTCATAGTTATTTTGAAACAAGGGGGATAACTGTGAACAATCAGTAACAATGCACATTTTGAGTTATCTCCCTTTATCAGACTTTTTTTAAATTGAAATCAAGGTCGCCACAAGTAAAAATAGATTGAATTTGATACAAGGGGGGTAACAATGCACATTTAGAATTGTCTCCCTTTATCAGACTTTTTTTTTCAAATTGAAAACCTGGTTTTTGTGACAATTTTGTCCCTTGTTAATTAAATACTTCTAATAGCAAAACTACATGCATTATCATCTGGTTCTTTTATGTAAAAAAAGGTCACTGATGTAATTCTAGTAATGTTAAGTCTTTAATATGGGTTGTATATACATTGACAGATAGATCATAGAAACATTCATCATTTTGCTATGAAAGATTCTCATATGCGACACTTGACACAATGATGCCAGTAAAAAAGGCAGCTTTAAATGGGAATGTGTAAATAACCTTGGTTTGTACTGTGTGCACGTGTGTTTGTGTGTGTGCATGCGTTTTACTAGATGTTTTTACTTTTATTAGAGCTCTTTACAATGTCACATATTAAGTACCACATGACATTCTACTTCACCACTCATATTAACCTTTTTGTTGTGCGTTTTATAAAAAATTCACATGGTGGGTGTGTAACTGTACACTGTACGTCGTTCAGTCACTGTGGTTGGTGCCCAATGCAATATGTTTTCATAAACCAGTGCCATAGCTAGGCCTAAAGATAAGGTTCAGCACTCTTTGACCCCAAGGTCCCACCCTGCCCCTTCGGACCCCCACCATCCCCTTTTTAGTGATCTGATCAGATTATAATTTTAAAAAATACTAAATTTTAACAGAGAAAAAAGTAATTATAAGGAAATAACTGTACTTTCACTGAAATTTTATGTAATTTCAAATATGTATATACTTGGTACATTCTATATTGAAAGTATGCCATAGGGATATAATGACTGATTGGGATAAGATGCCCCTTTTTACCAAAAATAGAGTACCCTGCCCTTTTCTTATCCAAGCTGGAGCACTGTAAACTATACGCAAAACACTTGAGAACAATGTTTGCAATCATATAAGCATGGAAATGAACTATGTTTGTAATACTGGACATGTGTATTCAGATGTGTGTTTTTATGGTGTGCATGTTAACGTATCTCTGTTATTTATTATGATATATGATATATATTTCCTATTTTGTTTACCAGTGTTTATTGGTTTAGGTATATTCTCTTTGTACTGGTTCTTATACACAAGATTTTCATATACCACAAGGTATAAGCTTTTGAATATTTACACCAAGCTTTAAGCGTTGTTTTCATTATGAATAGAGAAGCGCTTATTTAAATTGCATGCTAATGGGAAAATTATTTGAAGAAAAATTCGCTCGTTCAATAGTCATCCCCTTGCAATATAATATTATTATATATAACTACTGTACATTATAGTTAGTGTTGTTATACCAGGTATTAAATACTAATTACGCAACTTATTGGTCTTATTTGTAACCGACCATCGATGTCAAACTTTGTATTGTGCCCTGTAAGATTTTTGTAAAATAAAATTTTATAAAAAGCTGACGGTTTTGCTCAAAGATCAGCGTTTTTTGAAAGTAAGGCTTAATGCATGTGAGTATAGTGTCATCCCAGATAAGCCCGTGGAGTCCGCACAGGCTAATCAATTACGACACTTTCCGCTCTTTTGGCATTTTGTTTGTAGGTAGTATCTTTAACGAAAATCCAGGTTAGGTGGAAAGTGTCGTCCCTCATTAGCCTGTCCAGACTGCACGGGCTAATCAGGGATAACACTGTACGCACATGCATTAAGCCCAGTTTTCTCAGAACGCGGCTAAAAAGATCTCTAGTTTTACTGTGTATGGTTGTCGCAGTGATCACCTTGAGACCTGGGATACGCTATGTGTTGAAAGTATGGCAAAGAAAACTTCGCCGTCCAAGGGACCATGCTTTTTTCTATTTTAAAGAATATTTTCTGAAAAGGAACTTTGTAGAATCTTATGTTTACAGTTTGATAAACACGGTCAGTTTAATACGCGCATTTTATAGTGAAATATTTAAACATTTGGGTGTTGTTTTGTGATATGCAGAGAAGTCGATTTATCTCGAGGAAGCGCCGCAAGTCCTGTTTAGTTACTACCTACCAAGCTCGCATGCACCGAGATAGAAGCGAAGCCGGGTCTTCTATGGGAGAGCGGGACTGCCCGTGTGTATCTCGTTTCTATGTGATTGCCAGTATCGTGTTACCCGGGGATCGTGCCGTCCGAAACAATTGTCATATTTTTGATATAACAATGTGTCATTTTGCTACATTAACAACTCGGAACTATCTCTCTGTTTATCATAACTGAATAAATGAATTAGTAATTATAAAATCGCCGTGTAAGTTATGTTTCGTTGTGGCGCCGTCGACGAATACATTTGCATAAATTATGGCGTGAGCATACGCAAGTGGACAAGTATATGGGTGTGAATTTTGGGGACTTCATTAAAAATGGAAATGGCCTGAAACGGTGGCTAAATTAGAAGCAACGAGTCCATCTTATTTGTAAAATTGAATAATTTTCAGAACTGTTATAATTATTTTGCGTTCCGAATTTTTCGAAACAATGGTTTATGACATATTTGATTATTTTGGGAGTTTATGTTCTCAAATTTGCATAATATATGTGTACCAATATGATATACAATTATATGGGTGTGTGTATTCGCATATTAATATTTGAATTTTATAACCATGTACTAAATACTTCAAGATATAGTTCTAGTTAACGTCACCTTACGTTCCGAATGTTGATGTATATGCATGAGTACGGGTTTTTGCTCCTGAAGACTTTATGTAAATGTCACATTTTCTTTGAACCACAAAATGTCAGGTAACCTGTTGTTGGACCCAATAAACAAGAGCCGGAACTGACGTTGCTCAAATTAGCTATGCTTCTTGGTGTATATAGGTTTGATTTGGTAATCCCTCAAGAGAGGAAAATGCCATACTCCTTAAAGGGGCCGTCCAACAGATTTTGGCGTGTATTGAAGCTTGTCAGTAAACGCTTTATATTGATAAATTTAAACATTTGAACTATAAATCTCCAGTAAAAAAACAACAACAAGAATACAATTTTAAAAAAAGGAAAAGAGTCACCCTTAACAGGGCTCGAACCACTGACCCCTGGAGTCCTGGAGTAAAAAGCTTCCCGCACAAACCACTCGACCATCTACGCTCATATTCAGAGAGGATGTATTGTTTAGCTATATAAGCAATCCTCGTAGTTTCCCAAAATATCGAATCGCGTCGATACGACGCTTTATATAGTGGACGGCCCCTTTAAAGGGATAGAACATCTGAACTTTTCAGAAATTCTAGCAAAGTCATAAAGAACTATATGTATAATCACAATTAACACGTAATTAAAGCGAGAATATAACTCGAAAGGAAGTTACATCACACCCATTGGTCTTCACTACGGTCATGGTAACGGAATATGATTACAAGTATTCTATGGTTTCAAGCGATGAATAAACAAATTGTAACTTTATTTCTTCGAGAAGCGTGTAACTATTAAATAAGATTTTGTTTTGGCTATACTGCTGCTTAAGATGATGAGGATGATGGCACCTTATAAATTGCAGTAACAAATCTATTATAGCCCAAAGAAAGATCGTTAGCAAAATAGAAATACTATTGTACAAAAGTAATTTATTTATGTCGCCCAGACGTAAAATTTGATCGTTTAACCTTCACCTAGGCAGCATATTAATCGCCGATGAAAAACGTCTGTATTTGATCGAATTCCGGCAAATAATACGGCGCAATTAATCACTGTTTTGCCATGAAAAGTCGCGTTAAAATACCGGCTTTCGTCGCTATGGTTTTCGCTAATTCAGAAGTGGTTTATGAGAAAACGAGAAAGACGGAACAATGACAGAACGTGATTTGTCGCAAATTGAGGCATTAACACCTTTTAATGGCGAAATCCGGCACGGATCGCTACGAACACTATCAAAATGTGTGTTCATTTTCCCCGCCATAGGATCTGCACAATCGTGGCTCAATAGCGCGGAAGAATAACTAAGAGCACAAACAATGGTTCTAGAATGGCCGATTGTTCCCCAGGCAGGGTTCAGGGTGAGGGTTACTGGAATGCGACAAGCACAGTTCGTCTGCTCATTAAATGCTAGTATCCCATTCAAAAATGCAGCTGTTATAATAACGGATGCAGTCAATCGCCGGAGCATGCGCACTCGTAATTGTAAAATTGATATTTAACTGCGTCATTAGAAAGAGAATAATATCGAAATTGCATACTAGTATATGTCATACTACACAGTCGAAAGTCCATTTGTGTTAGATTTCTGATTGTTATCATCTTAGTTGTCTGGTAGAAACTACGGCTTGCATGTATGTGACTATGAGTATCCATCCCCTTTGTTGCTTTCGTTAAAACTTGTATTTTGGACATGGTTTTAATGGAATATCCATTCGAATTGAATTTCAAATACAATTAAGCACTGGTTCGATAAAAGAGCATCGAACGCAGAACCACAATCCGATTGCAAACAGCAAAATATTTATATAAAATATATTTGCGTTTCAACTATTGAGAGTATTCTAACGTCGTATGTGTCATTTCTATGAAACATAAAAAAGGTAGAATGTAGCTAGTTATATTCGTACCAAAAAAATACATCGTTTGACTTTTTACGGGATTTGTGGCAATTAAAAATTGCATATGAAATACACGTGGAATAAAAACAAATTCACTGCTATATAAAGATTGCATTTGAGTACGTACTTCATGCAGTTTAACCCATTTATGCCTAGCGTCTAGAAAAAAACGACTTGGCAAACAGTGTAGACCCAGATTAGACGGGTTAAATTCAAATACGAAACTGTGCTCCTCGATTATTTCATTGTTTCCTTAGTGTCCGTGTATTTAAAAAAAAGAAAAAATAATCGTTATCTTCTTTTGTGTTGTAACTACATGGTGAAACCGAATTCATATCATCTCCTCGGCATGTACCCATGTAATAAGTATTAACGCAGATATAGAGCTTATGTGTGCAATTTTCAGTTTTTTCATCATGTCTATATATTTATTTTGTGTATAAGCGCCAAACAATACGCGTCTGTAATGACATAATGAATGAGTACTGTTAACGTAGAGTTGCATTCACTCTTTATTACTGGAATTATTTTAAATACACATGAAAAATGATTGCAAAAAGAACCATTTAACTCGAACGTTTTTAAAATATCTTGACAATTTCGTACGTGGTAATAAACTACATTATCAAAATGAACATATCTGAAACAATAAAGTATGATATGATAGTGTAATATTGAAGTGTCTAGCAAATTTAACTATATATTCTATTGTAATATTGTAATATTTAAGTGTATAGCAAAACAAAATATATACATGTGTATTCTGAAGTGGTTAGTGGGTAGCTGATTATTCCAGACACAAGTACAAAAAACTACTATGGATAAAATACGAACGCAACATTGATAAATACGTTACATATATCAAAAGGAGTAACTTGTGTAAAATTTTAAATTGTAATCCCTGTGTTTCTGGTAATAAATTGTGTGAAAGAGGGAATTTCTGTAAGAAATATTCTAAATACAGAAAAAACTATACTAGACATCCCTATTTTTTTTAATATCCAATTTAGAAGGATGGGAGAGTCCACTAGACATAAATGGGTTAATTCATTGGAATATCGACAACCACTGGTTTATGTTTGGCAGAACGGTTATGTTCCTCAAGAAGCATCCCTTTATTAACTGTGTGTTATTTGTTATGTGGGTGAAACTTAGTTGTACTTGCTCGTTCGCATTGAATGCAATTCAAATATTCATTTAAATTAATTTCGCATTTATTATTAATATGAGAAAGTTTCTGATATACCGGTAATCGCTAACAGTGATTGATTGATGAGCAGCTTACGTTAGACGATTCTAAAGGCGATATAAACAAAAATGTCCATATTTGTCCTTAAGCATACAAATAGATAATTAACTTAAAATATTAGTTAGTTATGTACTAATACATTAGGTTTTGTGCTTAGTAAGGTTTTCATCTATTTCAAGAAGGCATTGCGTTCGGTTAATTCGTTCCACCAATAGCTGTGTGCTGGTATTTATCCACGTTCAAGCAATTGTGTACACCCTTTCGAACGAGATCAAACAAACAATCGGGAGGTCTTTCAGAAAGTATGTCAGCTTACAAACAGTGGAATAATTAGTTAATCAAACGACTCATCTTTTAAATTATAAAAAAATCACCTTTGTTCTCTTTTCCTCAGTATTCCATATTAGCAATCTAATATAACTTGACACCAATGATCAATGGGACAGATTTGCAACAAATGCACAATACATAAAGAAAATATTGCTCAAACACAGGGTCACACCCGCCATGTTTGAACTACTTTAGAGTTTATTACTTCATCAGGTCTCGCAGCTCAAAGTTGTTTTAAACATATTAGGACCATTCAATCGATTTTAATTATTTACTCAAAAAATATCACTGCCATCGCGCAAAAAAAGAAATATAACTCACTACGGTATCCTTTAAACAGTTATGTTACATACAGTTAAAGTGAATTAAATGTTTTCCTATATTCTGTATAAATGTTATCATAACATAACATTTTATTTAAGACTTGTACAAGAACATCTTCTTCAACACATAACTTAAATATATAATCAACATGAATAAAATCAATAATAAATACATATAATTTCATCTTTTCAGCGTTTATTTCACAGTCAAAAAGTAATTCTAGGATGAACACTGTATTAATTATAAATGTAAAAAAAAGTGCACTTTTAAAATATAGGCCTTCTTTTTTTTTAAATTGACCAATATTAATACAATGTTTTTCAATCGTTAAATTTAAACGCAGCGTAAATTAAACAACATAAAGTTTTACATTTAAAAGATCTTATAATATATAATGTTATTACAATACGTCAAAACCTAATGGATTTTTGTATGATGGATGTTTAAAAATATATTTCTCACAGATTTTGGAAATAAAAACTCATTAAGTACATTTGAAGAAGATCATTTTTTCACAAATAATATTGTTCTCACAGCGGTGGGGAATAGAAACTCGTGTATCGCATTTAATTTTATTTCTTTATTTGAATTAATTGGTGATGTTGCACGAACAGCTCATAAAAATTTAAAAAGCCACTTACATGGTGCCGATATATTGTTTGAATCTTGCTCTGTTTAAAAAGTGGGGAATTATTAACCCATTTATGCCTATTGGACTCTCCCATCCTTCTAAATTGGATCCATTTATTTCCAAAATTAGGGATGTCTAGTATATTTTTTTCTATATTTAGAATATTTCTTACATAAATTCTTTTAAGCAAACAGCGTAGACCCTGATGAGACGCCGCATCATGCGGCGTCTCATCTGGGTCTACGCTGTTTGCAAAGTCCTTTTTTCAGGACGCTAGGCATAAATGGGTTAAACGAAAAAGAAAACTTGATTTGCAATCATCATTTGGAAATCGAAATGACATGGTAAATAGTTTCTGTGACAGCTATTAAATCCATAATGGTTTCCTGTCAAAATCTTGTGTCATCCTCCACTTGTCATATTGATATCCCTGTGTTACGGCGATAATGAATTTGCAGATGCATTGAATTGTACCCTGGCCCACTATTTGTCTTTGGCAAATATAATGAAAACAATTCACAGCTTCAGCAATTTAAAACTCACTGCCGAAGTTCGAATATTTGATTTTCATATACAACCCAAGTGGCAAAACGCTCGGCGAATCGAAGCCAAATATTGAGTCCAATGTTTTAAATTAGTCAAGTTTCGAAATTCCTCCCTCGATAATAAAAATATCATCTTGGATTTCAGCCTGCAGTATGTTATTAAAAATCCATCAATAGGGGGCGTTCCGCTATCCATGCACGCCGTCTCGAAATAAGTGGCCAATGACAGCTGGTTATTTGTTCAGCCGACCAATCAACGCTCGTGAATAGTAGTCCAGCTGTAAGCTCCACCCATCGTCTCAAAATGACCCGTATTATCTTGTCTTCGTAATCCCAGGGCCTAGTCAACGTATTGAAACTTAATATATTAAAACAAAAACTCTTTGAACGAGAAGTCAGATAATTTATTTAATCGCGATTATCGGTCCGACCCAAAATGCCGTCGGAAGAAAATTAAAGGCAGTGAATCATGAAATTAAACTTGGAATCGGCTCACAGGTGTGCGAGTGAAGAGGCCGAATGAATTCGTTCGCTGAGATAGGTATTTCAAATAGCGTGCTCGCGTAATACGATAGCCGATCTTAATTTATTTATTGGAGGATTACATTTTAGGAGTTGAATTAATTTTTAATTTTGTCTTTTTTTCAAAATCGCGTGTGGGAAAATCCACAATATGTAATTTCACCAATACGCTGATCTCACAGCACAGCGATAAATAAAATAAATCACCCGCGAACGAGAATTGTATTCATATATATCCGCTCGTCAATAAGCACAAAAGTATGTATTTTACGATGACAACATATTTTAATCCTGACATATTGGTTCCTCGTTGCACCACGCCAGACAATCAAATGTGAAGCTGATGTAAGTCCAAGAACTTCGAATGGCGAAAGTGTGACTGCCATAATGCATTCGAGTTTAATTTGACGTGCCCCGGCAAACGAACGTGCCCAATCACAAAACGTTGGAAACAAACAGGAGCTTCATTATCAGAGTGAGCCGGTTCAGAAGCACAACCGTGCCTGCTCGTCTGTGACAAACAAGCGCCTCTGACAAACGTGCTCGATTGGTGGTTTTGGAATCTCGACTCGATTCGCAGCCGTGATTCGAACGTGCCGTCGATCAGAAATCGTGGACTTAAACAAATCATTGGAAATGTAGAAATGAATTGACATACTTGGAACAATAAACAAGATCGTGTTGTTTCTTCGATTCTTAAACTTGATTTATTGGATTTAATGATGCAAGGTGAGTTAATGACAATATTGTTTTCACTGGGGATGACGTAGCTATGCCGCTGTCAATGGCTCAAGTTCAAATAGCAAAGTAACTTTAAAATTTGATCACATCCATTTTGTTTCATTTTTATTTAATTGTTATTCTCTCGTCTCCTGGGCAAACAAATAATAATTCAGATACAAATATGTAATTTGAGATACGAACACGATTATCTCGCGATTAATCAGACACTGGCATGGATTAAGATTAACGGTCATAAATTGTAATTTAAAGGACACTTCAAAATTTAAAATTGTTGATTTTATTTTTTTCGTTCATTCCTTTTATTATTTATTCTTTGGTTACGGCCGAATAAACATGTTACTATTATAATGCACGGTAAATTATGTATTAACTCACTCTACAGTTTTAATCCAATACCATGTTCTTTATAACATAAATAGTCACTAATTTACATACAAATAAATAACTTCTTGTGATACAAATAATAATTGTATAAATAATTTTCTTACGCTAACAAATTTTACGAAGTTCATTACATCTCCATAAACCTTTCGACATTGATAATATTTATACTGATAAAATAATCTCGTCTAGCGTTGGTACTTCACTATAATTTATTAACAGAACATGCGATTTCGCAGTCGTTTAAATTAACAACTTTTTCTTCCCAACCCGTCGTATATTTTGGGTATTTGTTTGTTTAACAGTTTATAGAGGCTATCATTTTAAACTGTTTTAAAAGTGGTGTTTAATATTGCAACCCGATCTGACAATGAAATCCTTTGAAGTGAAGGACGCTGTCACTTCTTAATAGATTCTTACCCATTTAGTCGCACTATCAACTTTCATGTTTCAGGTAATTTCGCGATCATCATTTGAACACAAACGTACCAAACGCAACGACAGATTTCTAATTTAAACAGACTGTGTAAAATGAAATGGATCATTGTATATAAACAAACTTTTCGTATTTTATTTCGCTTATAGCGTTTTCGCAATGGGTGTACATTACTAATTTACAATAATAGCATAGCATATGCATAGTTTTACTATAGACTATAAATCATAATAACACAATATGAAAATAGGAAATTATTAAGTGGGTTACCACCCCAAAATAATACTGTAATTGAAATAATTAGCAGTCTCTCATACTGTGCTATTTTTTTAAGAACAAAATACCAAAAAAATATTACGCAATATAAGCCATACTATAAATTATCGCTTCTTTACACGGGCGAAATCAGAACATGAATTAAACTTTAAATGTTGAGTTAGATTGAATAGATTGAACAATATTATACCGAAGGAATACAATCCTTTTACTTCAAACAGTTTGAAAGAAATCAACTGTGTTTTCACAAAGTTAGTTATAGAACAATTTATGTAGCAAGAAATTAAAAAAATAAGAAAGCCTTTCAGAAAAAAACACTTTAATAGTATAATATAAACGTGAAAAAAAAACATGCGTATTGTAAACGACGATATTACATTTTAATTAGATGTCATCATTTTGCTTGACATGGACAATATTAATCAAATCACGGTTGTCTCCTTAATTTGTAATCAGTGATCCATTTGATTGAAATGTAACATTACCCCACGTCTTTGAAACCGAAGTCAACCGCGCATAGGCCATTCGAGTTTCCCTAAATACCGTATTGCCCCGTCTGAATGAGATTTTAGAGCCGGATAATTTGTCAGGATTTAGATCAGTGCGTGGAACATTTTTCACAGAAACAGATGCTGTCACTCTTCTTCTTGTAGCGTTAAGTACAAAAGTTGACATTACTTCCCATCACAAACCTTCATGTATTTTTTCCACAACGAGTCCTTGTTTCTTTCAAATACTGATTCTATTTGCAGTAAGTCACAAAAGTACACGGATATTTTCAAATTATTTCATAAACTTGAAAATTAAATTAGTTGCGCAAACGTTTTTATATCCCTCCCCCAATAACCTATTTTAATATTAACAAATATAACCGATAACATTGAGTTTATAAACAATTCTCAATATATGTATTTTTAAACACTTTCTTAGTGATTTAGAAGCAAATACAACTTGCGATTACCGTCTATATCCGAGACTTTCTATCACATTCAAGAATTATTAATTTTACATTTTCACTAAAACAATCATACGAAGTATAAAACATTTTTTGGCACTTCATTTAGCATATGATTTATATAAAAGACTTACGTTACACATAAGCAAACCGATAAATACTCAGTATCGTGACTTAATCTGTGAATTTTCCAATGACATGTATTATGTTGTTGTTGTTGTTGTTTGTTTGTTTTCGGTCTCCCTTTTTACTGTTTATTATAATATTTCATGTACATAATATTTCGAAAATAATATTGTGCGATGGAAAATAAACTATGCAATTACTTAATATATCACTTTATATTTTACATGAATATCCATTTACATTTTAGTTACGAATGCAATTCCCTTTTCGGAAAAAAGTTCAGTTTTTATGGTATCTTTGTATATATGAAATCGACATAAATTAATTATTTTAATGTTATTGAATTTATTTTTTAAAACGTGATAAGTGACATACTAGTATAAGCCGAGTATTTTTATTCGTCGATCAATTAATCGACTTACCACAATTTAATATATAAAATTTTCACCGAACAAACCATTAATTAGTTTTACCGTTAAAAACGTTAAATAATGTCTTGAATGTTTTTTTATCAAACTCAAAGAAACACTCAAAACATTGAAAATAGTCCAGGCCGCCTCTTTCGCGGTTAGCTCCGTTGTAAAGCCGACCAGGTGCGTGTTAGTTAACTGGGCTCTTATTTTGGACCTTTCATATGGTAAACTTACCTCTTAGTCTCCATGTGACACTGTCTGTACAAGTGGTGTTGACAAACACCTCGTCGTAAATACAGATAACTGAAATAAGCTGATTTTTGCAACACTTTAATCCATGAAAAAAAGTAATATTATATCGCTTCTCTGGGACTACGTGACGTGTTTATATGAAGCAGGCGAACGAATTTTTTTTTTTAAATATATCCGATACAAATTGGGGTGATAGATCTGCTTAACTTGTTTGTTGTTGTGATTTTGTTTTTTATGTGTTCTTGTTGTTGTTGTTTGTGTTTTTCGTTTCATTTTCGTAAAGTTACAAGTTGATTCAACGTATGATATTTTTGTTTACAAACATCTTTCAACTCATTCATCCTTCTGGATTTTTACAATGTTATTAAGCGAATATGATCGAAGGAATAAAAAATGAGCAAAGACTCAACCAGAAAGAGACCTTTTATATACGATTTTCTATTTAACGTCCCCGCGTGGGTAGATTTTCGGATGGCTGACCAAAAATAAGCAGCATTTTGACAATGTGAAAACAATCTTGTTATACTGAGTGCAATTCGAATGCCTAAACATGCTTTATTTACTGTTATTACGATGCCTAATCTACCCGTAGGCAGAGTTTTATATCCTCGCAAAGTTGTCCCTGCTCTAACAATTTAATTTAGACGGTTTATTCAAATAACACAAAAGTTTCATTTGGGAATGGGAAGGTCTTTTTTATTTGTCGTTAATATATGTAGTTATACATTTAACTCGCCATTTCATAATTAACTTTAAGTATTTATCCAATTATTGTTGATCTATAATATTTTGTGATAATATGGTTTGTAGTTTCAAACGTTTCAAGTTTCACATTATTTAAATGAAGGTATACAGAAGGCCAAACGCGCAAGTGGTCAATGTGTATATACAGATTTTACCCAATAAACATTTAAATATTAAGACACTGTGGGAATAAGTTGCATTTCAAACGAAAAATACCGTTTGATATTTAACATATTCGTCAACATAATACAATATATAATGATAATATAGAATACTATTTTTAAAGTAGCTATGAACAATTAAAATGATATTAAAATGTATTTACATGGCTTTCTAGACGTATTTTAAATAAGCTTTAAAAAAATATATATACGCTGTACGATGTATTTCAGGGCTCGAAATTAACACTCGCAAAATGCGAGTGAAAAATACTGATTGCGAGTTAAGTTTTAAGCCACTAGTAATTTTTTGCGAGTAAAGAAATAGTGAAAAAAAGAGTAATATTGCTAAATGCGCTTGACGTCATGAACGCTAAACGATAGGTCATAGAACGTCCGATTACCCGTATGCGGAAGCGCGCACCTTGTATGAAGACTGGTATACTTATAGTACAGATACGTGGATTATATTGGTACAAAGAACGTGAAACAGTCGACTCATTCACACGTGTTCATTGAACTTGAACAGACATGGCGTCAAAGCGAAAAATAAGTTGTTACTTTTTGCCCACAGACGGAAATAACAATACGAAAGATAAAGCAAAGTTAACCGTCGAGTAAAAAAAAAAACGAAATTAAATTATGTTTCCAGCAAAATTTGCGAGAATGTTTTTGATTTTGCGAGTTGGTATTAAAGTTGCTCGCAATGTTTTGCAAGTAGAAAAAAAAGTTAAATTCGAGCCCTGGTATTTGATATATTGTATTATGGTATATTTGTGCTAACCTCTAGTGAAAAAAATCACAGTCAATTGAAGCATAACTGTAAATAACTAGTATCATACGTAAAATACACTGTAAAATGGAACACCCATACTCTTGGATATTGTTTTTCTGAAAGAGTGCCACTAGTCTCGATACAGTTAAAATAAACTTTATATAATTAACTTTAAATATGATCGTGATGATACATATTGATATTTTAACATTTTCATATAGTACATTTTCCATAAAATGTTGTAAAAGTAATTAATTGACATCG
>NC_068366.1:53698896-53833896 GCF_020536995.1 Dreissena polymorpha | reverse complement strand
AAAAACATATTTTCGCACCACTGCCTCATTTGCAAGGAATTAAAACGATAACAAGACAACAACTAATTTTATGATGGCAACAGATTGGAAATCCATTGCTTTTATCAGTAACTTCATATTCGGAAAAAGCCTCGTCAAAGATCGCGGACGATTGTTTAAAGACATTGCTGGTCGGGTTAATAGAACAGATAAGAAACATAGATAAGAATTTTAGGAAAGGCAGAAAAGGTCAGACATTTCGTGCTTTTATCACTTTCTCAAAGCCCGTCATATAAAGGTAAGTTGAATTCCATAATTATAAAATTGTAGAAAGAACACGTTTTGATTGTAATAATACGTGACAACACCGCCGTCGAAATATTTTCGTGGACGATCAGATGTGTGTGCAATACGCGGTAGCGATACTTTCGCATACTGTAGAAAGTTTATTAGTCAGTCGTACACGATTTGGTTGCATTGGTTGCTACGAAATTTCAACTTCGAAATAAATTTAACATATGAAAATTACTTTACAAAGAACAATCGTTAAAATATAGCACACATGCATGCGTTTAGTACTGTGCATTTCACTTTCGGGAAAAAAAGTACATGGTGCTAATGCAGTGAGCAGAAAAAATGGTGAAGTGTTTGACTATTTTTGCATACCTATGAATATGTCCAGATTTATTATGTTTTATTCTTTAAATGATATTTAACACTGTCGAGTTCATGGCGTTTCAACATAAGATTTTGGTTCTATATGTTTTGCTTTTGAAATAGTCAAACATTTAGTCATCCTCATCGTAATTATCATCATCATCGTCATCATCATCATCATCATCATCATCATCATCATCATCATCATCATCATCATCATCATCATCATCATCATCGTCATTGTCATCATCATCATCATCATCATCACCATCATTATCATCAACACCAACACCAACACCTACTTCTTGTTTGACTTTTTCTGCTTTTTCATCCTTGTAACTAGCATCTTCTCATCACCTTTTTTTCTTCAACATCTTCTATGTCTTCCACTACCCCTCCAAAAATAAATTACAAATCATTATCAATCTAAACTAACTACAACCACGCCAGTCCCGTTTCAGGTAAACGAACATGAAAGACAAGTCAAAGAATGCCGCCCGGACGCGGCGCGAGAAGGAGAACGCGGAGTTCTACGAGCTCGCTAAGTTACTTCCGCTACCCACGGCGATCACGAGCCAGCTTGACAAGGCCTCCATCATTCGACTCTCCACCAGCTACCTGAAGATGCGCACGGTGTTTCCCGACGGTAAGTACTACCGGTTTACTTTCTCCGGTTCCAATTGGTTTTAAAATTACTGCGAACGTTTCCCGCGTTTTTTGCTTTGTTGTTGTGATCATTAATTTTACAAATTGACCTGTTCATCTTGATTAAAATATTGACCTATGTGTATCGTGTATGTATTTCGAAAGCCAACCGCCTCGGTTTCGAGTAACAACCGGAAGATACTCAAACCAAAGTTCTACGTACATGATTCGATTCACATTTTTTTAATCATGCATGAAGAGCTATGTTGCGTGTGTCTCATTTTAAGTCTATACTTCAACATAATGTGATTGGCAAAGTAATTGCACTTAATTCGTGCTATCTTACTTACAAAAGGAAAATATTTCAGGCAGACGCGGGTTTAGTAATTAACCCATTTATGCCTAGCGTCTAATAAAAGGCCTTGGCAAACAGCGTAGACTCAGATGAGACGTCGCACGATGCGACGTCTCGTCAGGGTCTTCGATGTTTGCTTAAAGGAATTTATGTAAGAAATATAGATATAAATAAACTAGACATCTCTATTTTTTAAATAAGTTGATCCAATTTAGAAGGATGGGAGAGTCCACTAGGCATACATGGGTCAAGACAAATATTTTAGGCAGACGCGGGTTTAGTAATTAAACGAATGTAATTATACAGTCCCATCTTGCGACTGATCCTAGTACGCAGGTTTGGTTAGATCACATGAAGATTGAGTATTAAAAAATCGTGAGCAAAATTTCGGCCGCGAAGGATTCATAAGAACCGACGTACGTATTATTTATAATAAATGATCCCACATTCGTGAAATTATCTCAAAGAAAGTGTCCTATATAATTACTTCTACCTGGGCGATCGAATTATTTCAACAGGTGTTCAAACTCGGGTGTCATAAACAGATAGTGAGAAAACAAAGATGCGCCCGAGTCCCGCTGCGAAAACCGAGTGCTACAAAAAAACGGCGGCCCTCGAAAAATTATTTAACTGCACCAAGCCGGCAACGCTGCATATTGTACCATATGCTAATGCGAAGGTCTAATCTGTGGAAGAATTTGATAGCCCATTGAAAAATAACCGAGTGGTACTGGAATTAATCAACTAAACAAACAGACAGGGCGACTTTAACAGCATCTTAAAATACTTTTTAACTAATCACCAAAATTGGCGTTTCGCAGTTGGTAACACGTGCGTTATTAAAAGTTTGGAAATTCCTTCTGATTAGACCGGCGATAGATAAAGAATGCGCTTTATATGTATGGGTAAACGTATAAAGGTAGAATATGGTACAACGTGCCATAATAGGATATTTTTAATAATAATTCTCAAAAAAAATTGCACACACATTTTCAGAAATACTCAAGAGGACGAACTTGACTTGAAGTGTGCATGGTAGAAGGGACAGTGGGATCTAAATGGTTTAACGTGTACGGATGCAAAAAATGGATGATTTTATTTTCATTTTGAAATTTAATTGAAAATTAATTCCAATGCCATATTCAGTGCACAGTTATAGGAAATTTTCAAGTCGATAACTTCCCAATCAATTTGAAGTGTCAGTGTTTGGATTATTTAAAAAGTTTATGAATTTCAAAGCTATCTGAATATTTGACGCTAAAATAAACTTTACAAAAAATGAAACGTATAAAAGTCCAGAGAATTTAATATAAAAATGATCTTAGGTAAATGTCAAACCCTAAAAATCGCGGAGATGATATACTTAGCATGATTCTAGACTAGTCCGTAATTTACAAGCAATAATTCTGATTGAGGGATCGTACAAAAACGTTTGTATACACCGTAAGCCAGCTTTTTCAGCTATCAATTGTTTTGGCTTATCCGGGCTCAAGTATCGAAATATTGTTCAGAAATTGCACATGATTTGTATTTACATAGTTTAATTTGACAGCTAATAGTCTTAGACGAAGATTTAGAATCAATAGCTTCTAGTGTGTAACTATCTGTCTGTTCAAATAGGTGATTCACAAATTCAAAATACGACTGTTCAATACGGTTTAATATAAGTGATGTTTATTTTGCGGACAGCACAATTGGAAAAGCCGCGGTACAGTCGGGTGATTTACTCAAATGCGCGGTGTAAATCACGGCTTTCGCTCAGGGACAAAACGGAGGTGTACATTTGTTATCTATCATAGCACCTGGTCGACACAGTGTTACTCATTAATTTTGAGGAAAGCGGCGATGGTGGTAGGGACGGGGGGCAAGAGGGCTCAATAAATTGTTACGCGCAATACTGCGACACTCGGGAAGTACCCGTTAGCCCGGTAATACGGGCATCTGGGTGTAGAAACTTTACGTATATTAATTGCAGCGAAAAGCCATCACTGTCTGTGACACTGAAACAAAACAAGTTCAATTTGCAACAAAGCGTGCATTTTCTAACGGCTTATAAAGGTACCAGTATTTTGTAAACTACATATGTATTTTTACAATTAAAAGTATTTATTACGGTCGATTTAAGACGGGTCTGTTTTTAAGAAAATGGTTAAATACATATAATTATATCATTTATATAAAAAAAATTCTACCATTCCACGTTTTCGCGGGCGCGTGAAAATAAGTTTGCAGTAGTAACTGAATATAATTATGAAATCTACCAAAGTCCCATACGATTGAGCACTAATGGTAAATTATATATATATTGTATGATCGGCAGTAGTCTTCATTTTACTGCGGTCCTTGAAAAACGATTTTTTTTCTAAACTCCAATCTGTGAAAACTGATAACATTTAGGTCCCTTTAATACTTGTATTACTCAATGCGAGCTCTAATAATCTGTCACACACCCATCAGGTTTACACCAAACCACGTTTAAATTTGATCAATTCTCCGCGGGAAAGATTGTACATATGCAAAACCGTAACACGACCCACTGACGAACGCTAATCCGCCCGTCAAAAGCAGGAACACCTGGCTGCAAACGTTCTATCAAATTGGAGAATTAACTTTTTCTCTATAAAGATGTCACACTCCGGACTGACTTGTTATGCACGCAGTTTTGTCAACCATTATGAGCTTTTACTCTGCGTCGATCGTTTTTGCCTTTCATACCGGCCAGTGTATGACTGAGATTAGTTACGCAACGTCTCTTCTTCTCCCACGTACTTACTTCTACGCTGTGAGAGCTGGTTTATTTATTATGAAAATATTTATGTCAATATTATGAATCCATCGGTAAAGTTAATTCATTCTAAAGTTCGATTGACAGACCGGTGCCATCAGTTTGTTCGTACGTCGACAATTAACGGCCAATATGCCTGTCCTTTCGTGTGTTCGCCCACCATGACCGTTCGTCCGTTCTGGAAGCAGGCTTCACTTCCATGCGGCCACTCGGACTGTCCTTCTTTTCACGGACCATACTATTTTCAGCTCGCTGCTCTGTCGATATCTTCCGTCCGTTCCGTCGTGTCATTCAGATTGTCAATTTATTTTAGTAATGTGCACGCTCTTTTATTTTAATAAATAGTAAGCCCTTTGGGAACAAAAATTTGGCATGCGAAGTGCTTGAATAAACTTATAAACATGCAATAGATCTTTGCATTTGAGAAACCTAAATCTACAACCCTTTACCAAATTACAATAATATTATCCATACACGCCCGAGTAAAGGGACTTCGTCGCAGATTTTAATATATCTTAACATCGGAAACAAAAAGTTCAACTATTAAACAAGAATGCAATTAAAGAAAGAACCAAAGAAATAAATACTTCACCCTACTTATGCTCGAATCGTTGACATTTGAATTAAAAACCTATCGCTTACACCACTAGGCCATACGATCATTGTGACTGTTGCATTCTATGTATACTTTATAAAAGCAATCCACTAATTGCCACCAAATATTACGAAAACAACCGAAACTCCTCCAAATGTTTATTTCGTTTCGTGTAATTTTATCAATTTTTAATGAAAATACTCATAAGCGAAATTTTATTTTCATTATACGCCTACGACATTAAAGATATTTCGCTCCGTGATGAACTTTTATTTTTGAATCTATGACACAAATTTGTTCAATTGTCGTTTCGACAATATGTGACTACGCCCCTTTAATACAAGAAAATCATTATACAAATATTCAAAACATTCAACGTAATTTTAAACGATCGGACACGCGACCTTCATTTTGGAACACAGAACGTGTCGGTGAAAATGAATGACCTGTGTCACAATTTAGTACGTAATTCTGTCGTAAGTAGACATGCTTATGAATACATTACGTTTTGCTACTGATTTATGGACTCACGTACGTGCTTTCACATTCAAAATCAAATAAAAAGACTTTGTTTTGACGCCATCAAATTCCTTCGTTGCATTTTCGTGCTATGGCTTATCATGTTGTAGCAAAATCATTCCAGATTTTTATATGTACATTATTGTTGTTGTTGTTGTTGTTGTTGTTGTTTAGAAGAAGACAATTTGACTATTATTGTCAAACCTACATCATTGAACATCAAAACACATTGTGTGAAGTTTCTGTCGGTGTTTACAGATAATGGTTTGAACATTATGTATATTAAATGGTTTAAATATAAAAAAAAATCAGTTGTTAGATGTTCATAATTAAATTATTATTGTTGAATTGCCAACGTACGTTATCGAAGCTGTACTCTGAATCATGCGTATAAAAATTGTAGCAATACAGCAGCATGCAATTCACTTCATCAACTAAAAGCAGCGTTTGACTTCTAACTCATTATTTTTTTTAAAGCTGTGAATTCAAGATTGGTCATTTTATCATGGAATATTGTTCATTTTATCATGGAATATATTTTTCAGGTATAGTGTTCGGAATATTTTAATATATAAATCCGCAATCACTTCCCTGTTTCTAAGGGCACAGCGCTTTATGAAAATGAACTCATTTCTTTAACTCGATTACAGACAATCCCATTAAATTAATAAATTGACACTTGCAATAAGCCTTCACCGCGCAATTAAAGCTATAATATCGCCAATATTACGGCTAGCATTTATAAACACTAATTTCGCTGTCTATTCTTCCCCCGGCCCACGGTTCCAGACTCGAGCGGCATCTCTAATCGCAACTTGTCGCGCACTAATTAATGCAGAAGACCATAAAACACGCGCTATTTACGCCCTTTCAGATCGCCATTACTGCTACCGTTATTTTCTCTCAAATGACTCCGTAGGCTCTTCAGAATATCGACTTTTTGGGGAATCCCCTTTATGCACTAGAAATAATTGCCTCCATGTTTGCCTTATTGTAAAGTCAAAACGGTCCACCATCTTCATTTTTTTCTGATTCAAGTCGCGTTTGTGGCGTTTCTGAACCTTTTAACGTGATTTAAGAAAAAAAACTCGTACGTCGATATACGTAGATATACGTGTATGTATGACGTAATTGTTCAAATACATGTTGTTGGTTAATTTCTCAAACGAAGTCGTATGATTGTTTTGAGCTAACATTTGGACAAAAGTATCCATATATTGATTGAGAAATTGACAAACAACATGTATTTGAACAATTTGTCATGCATACATGTATATTTACGTATTTATGTTACGCAAGTTTTCCAAAATATCTTTACAAGTACATTGTATCTTGCATACACTCATACAAATATCGATAGATTGTTAAATATTGCTAACAATGGGCCGTTCATAAGAACTATTTTCTTAATTAGCGAATACCGGTAATGGCAATATGTTTTAATAAACATGGCTAAAAATAGAGCATATTGGTCTACCCAACTCTTTTTGTGAATTTGTTTTACTAAAAATAAATTATTTCCCACGTAAATAAATGGGGTACGTTGTAATAATTGTGTGCAATGCAACCAACTGTTGTTTAGTTTAGTTTAAACCTATTTATTTTAGCTCGATTGCATCGAAAGCCTAAGGCTTATATAAACGCTCTCGAGTCCGTTTCCTGGGCCTAGAACCAGTACTTGGTGTCTTTGGGGGAGATCTAAAGAACGCTCCCGCGGTGGGGATCGAACCCGTGACCTCCCGGTCGCTAGGCGGACACCATATCCATTACACCACGGCGACCTTGATTAGTGTGTTGTTTAGTGTGTTTTTACCTGAGCAGTTTTATTTATGAACATTATGGCCAAACGTCAGGGTAAATTGTTTATGTCGCTGGGCTTTAAATTAAGTACAACATGGGAAAATGGAATCGTCTTCTGACTTTAATCAGTTAAACATTTCCCTCGAGTTTTTTATGCGCGTTATTTTAAGAACACAGATTACATCGATAACACTAAACGGCGCAACATGTTTCTAATTTCACTTGCAACTTCCGCTTATCAGTGCGAATTAACAAACGTAATTAAAGCAACTGTGTTCTTGGTTCCGTGCGGACACGAGGCTATCGCGAGGGTTAATAGCATCGCCATGTGAGGGTGATAACAAGCGCGGATATCAACGTCGAGAACCCGGGGTGATCGAGGGCGCTTCAAAACAAGCCACTGGGGCTTTGAAAACCTCTCGAGACAACATGATTGTAGTTTGGAGATATTTTGTGTCGTACTTTTCTTCAGAATTCTGTATAGTGGTATTACTGTCGTCTTTAGCAATAATTCACAGATATATCTATTCAGTTATAAATATAAACATTTATTTTTATTTAGGGTTTAAATGAAATTTTGAAATAAGCTTTTCAAAGAATGTGTCATTATAACATAGAGCTATATATTTAACCATATTAATTGCAATAATAACCGTGGCTTTTCATTAGTACGAATACGTGTATTTTAAAATACATAATTAATTAATCGTTGCATACTTTCTAATTGAACTATTTATATCCATTCATAAAAATCAACCACATTCCTCGCGAATTCTTCACCAATATTAAGTATTCCTATTCAAATTGAAATTTATCGAAACTCCCGATTGAAACACCTGTGTATGAAGTGCGCAATGTCCATTTTATCCCAAAGTGAGGAATGTTTACATTGCGGCCGCCAATCGCCAATACCCGGTACTGCCCTGACACCCTTATTTCGAAGATTGCGGGTGGTCTTTAATTGTTAGCATGATATTAAAATGCTTCCGCTAGAGACATAGGCTATGGTGCAAAAGTGGAAAATATATCATTTATGTTTTATAACCAATATAATTTAAGACAGCTTTAATACTCAAAGTTTGAGCTGTTTTCAGTTCTCAGTCGCACAAAAAGAAGGAATTCAGGAAATTACCACTAAATGACTAATATACAACAGCAACAACAACAACAACAACAACAATAATAATAATAATAATAATAATAATAATAATAATAATAATAATAATGATAATAACGATAATAATAATAATATAAAAATACGTTTTCCTAAATTTATAAACGATAGTCTTAAGAAATTGCATTGGATCGTCGTGTTTCAGTCTTGATTGCTTACTTTTTGGTATATATTATTGAAACATTTATTTGTGTATTTGTTCCCAGTGTCTAGAGCAAAAAGTTGATACAATATGATTGGATGAAACGCACAAAAATATTAAACAATGATTTGGTAGTATTATATCTAAGCGCTAGAGCCTTGACAAATACTATCAAGCGCTTCCGGCACATTGATCCAAGCGCCCAAAGTGACGTCGTTGTCGCGGATGTCAACGCTGAAAGAGAGCCGCGGTATGCACGTGTTCTTCGGACCTGACAGTTGACCAATCCATCAAAACTGGCGCTTCTTGAGCGACATAATTGATTTTTAAAGTCTCCTAAATCCACTAAATTACCATTTTATTGTGACGTTTTGTTATTTTTTCTGAGGGCTTTTATGTTTATTATTTCGAGAGCCTCACTTTCACTTTTCGCTGACCCCTATTGAGCTCTTAGGACGGTGTTGGACATTGTTCCAGTGGTATTAAAGGACGGGCACTGTCGCGTTGAGTTTAATGCTGTGCAAATTAAGCATTATGTGTGCTTAATTATCCCATTTATGCCTAGTGGACTCTCCCACCCTTCTAGAGTTGATTAATTTATTTCACAAAATTAGGGATGTCTAGTATATTTATTTCTATATTTAGAATATTTCTTACAGAAATTCCTTTAAGCAAACAGCGAAGACCCAGATGAGACGCCGCATTATGGGGTCCACGCTGTTTGCCAAGGCATTTTTTTTCTAGACGGTAGGCATAAATGGCTCAAGCATTAAAGACTGCTCATGAAATATATTTTTTTAAGTTTATCAAACTCATATACAGTGTTGATAATACACAATATTTTAATAAATCATGCATTGTTGTAATGTAATGGAATATAATATTTTTCGTATGGCTTTTCTGTGGAAACTATATAAAACTTTGCACTTAACATAATAAATGTTATCTTATTATTATTTTAATCAATATAATATTAATATAAATATACGGTAATATGATCACAATATGATAGTCCTTTACGGAAGGGCACTGTGACATTAGTACATGCTTTTAGCTAGCAACACATTCGCGGAGATTGTACTTCAAACAAGCCGCATCTTGTCTTTTCGAATTAAACGAAAGAAACTCGCCCAATCAACTACAAAGGGCCCGGTCGCCGGGATTATCAAAGGCATTCGGATGACTTCGGTTCGTTTGCAGTAAATTGGCCACACCGAGCGAGCGTTGAATAAACATTATGTAAATTACAACTCGCAATTAAATACCATTTCGATGTGACACTTGCATCATAAATAAATTGTTTAAACAAAGTGTAACCCAATATAGTAGGCGTACCCAGGTCCGATGTGCGTTATTTGTCTCGGTGCATTTATGTGTAATGTGAGGTGTGTTTAATTTAACCCATTTATACCTAGTGGAATCTCCCATCCTTCTAAATTTGATCAATTTATTTCCAAAATTAGGGATGTTTAGTATACTTATTTCTTTATTTAGAATATTGTTTACAGAAATTCCTTAAAGCAAACAGCGCAGACCCTGATGAGACGCCGTCTCATCTGGGTCTACGCTGTTTGCCAAGGCCTTTTTTTCTAGACACTAGGCATAAATGAACTAAAAAACACGACACGCAAATGGCATTGACATATTGTTGGCATTAAAAGGAAAGAAAGCTAGAAAAATAATAAAGAATTAGGTATCAACCGGACAGATTTAATCAATGAAACTCGACGTCTGCAAGTTGATTAAAACACAGAAAGCACAGAATGTTTACATTCACCAAAATGGTTTCTTTTTTAACAATAAGAACAGACATAAACTATGCGTTATTCGAACTTTCGTACCTAACACAAGAAAAATACAACATCCTTTCTTTTAGTTATTTCACTTTCAGACGACTGACAACCAAACACACGAAAAGCGTGTCTTATAAAAATGAACATGCGTGATTTTATGAGAGAACTTGTTTGATCAAAAGCATGATTAACAGTATGTTACAAACTAACCAGACACCATATTTGTACTACTAGTAGCACTACTTGTTTCATCGTGGAAGTACGGTCCTGAAATAGTTAGACGTAATATATAATAAGTTGAAACTTGAAATGAGCAGCAAAGGCTAATATTAACCCTTTGCATGCTGGGAAATTTGTCGTCTGCTAAAATGTCGTCTGCTGAATTTCTAAAATTAGCATTTTCTTCGATTTTTTTCAAAGAATACTATCAGAATAGCAAACAGTTTGGATCCTGATGAGACGCCACGTTCTGTGGCGTCTCATCTGGATCCAAACTGTTTGCAAAGGCCTTCAAAATTCGGCTCCAGCACTGAAAGAGTTAAAAAAAGACAGCATTGACCCAATTTTAAAACGAATTACAAAACTATAGTTTACATTCGTAATCGTAGATACTCATGTTTTCACTGCTTATTAATCTCTCACCTCGTTCGATAAACGATGTAAGGCGTCGCTTCCTGGTGCGTTCACAAGAGGTCGCGCGATCACTCACACATAAGCAGAAACCACGTCATGCACGAGTTTATCGTGTGAAGCATTCTGTAATCATCGTGCTTGTCTAATGAGCAGCGTTGACAGGCTTATGACTCGAGGAGGTTTCCTGTACGCATTAAACACGGAGTTAAACAACGTTTGCTAGATAAATGGTTTGATTGCGACTTCATGAATGCGCCATCAACGTGCTATCAAATGTTTGAAACGTGTAGGACTTGTCGGAACCGAGATTTTAGACCATAGATTGAAAATGTTTATTGAAATAAAAATGTTACATTTCGATTATTAATCCGCTTTTTAATTATAGTAGATATACAATTTAAGCAGGTATAATCACAACCATCTGGATGCATTTCGCAATTTTGTGATACTTCTTGTTTAGCGTACAAAATTGTAAGTATTCAATTTCACGACCGGCAAAAATGTTTATGCCAACTTTTAACCATTTTTATTTTTTTTCTTAGTATTTCTGGTAGCGTTGTCGATCATTTTTGCTTAACCCATTTATGCCTAGCGTCCTGAAAAAAGGACATTGCAAACAGCGTAGACCCAGATGAGACGCCGCATAATGCGGCGTCTCATCTGGGTCTGCGCTGTTTGCTTAAATGAATTTCTTTATGGAATATTCTAAATATAGAAATAGATATACTTGAAACCCCTAATTTTAGAAATAAATTGATCCAATTTAGAAGGATGGGAGAGTCCACTGGGCATAAAATGGGTTAATTCGATCATGTACGAACGATGAACTTTTACACGCGAAATAATATTGAATAGAGAATTGGAAGATTGCCGTCATTGAAAAAAAACCGTATACAAATGGGATTTAAATTGTAAATAGTACAAGTTACCAATAAAATTTTTTTAGCCTATCTACCTAACCTTTTTCGGCAGTTTTACAGAGGCACACCATTTTGGCCTCAAAATGTTATTGTTCTGAAATAAGTATATTCGTTTAGCAATAATGGTATTTACTTACTACCGGTAATTATTATTTAAAATCACTGTATTTTTCTGATTTCTGTAGGGTTGGGAGACCAGTGGGGTCAGGTCCCGTCCAAACACAGGACCCCTCTAGAAAAGGAGTTAGGATCACACTTGCTACAGGTAAGGTACTAGAACACGTACTGAGAGACCAATAGCGAGAGGGCTGGGGAGTGTTCGAGTAATTGAGGTCGAAAAACATTGTGGAATTCATTTTAGTTGTTCGCCTCGAAAACTACACATGCTTTGATATAAACCATAGATGAAGGGTAATTATTCGAAAGTACTACGATTTACCAAATCGCACTATATTCACCGACTCAAAAAGAAGTACGTATTCATTCTTATTTTGTGTGGTTTCGTTCATTAGCTTTATCGTTTATCAAATGTATACAAATACATTCGTGAAATTTTGAAAACATTTAAATAACCCTGTCAAGTGCATTAAAAAGATCATTAATAGATTTACATTATTCGCGGATGAATATAGAAAGAGCTATATATTAAGCATTTGAAGTTATTCATGCGGACACCAGAAGGACTATAACCCTGAAACAACAGCAAAATCAACAACATAACTGAACATTGCATCGACATTGCTTTTAGACACGCTCTAAAAAACTTCTTCTATGTAAAGTTAAATGTCAATCAGCGCTTTTATAAATATAAATATAAACACAGACAACCCTTTCACCAGCTAACGTTTGAATGGCCGTTCCGACAAAGATAAATGTCACATGAAAGCTACAATTCTACGAAAGGTTGCATTGTCAAAAAACAAGCGCTTAAACGAAAATCGCGGATTTTCTACGTACGCATCTGACGGAATGTCGGAATTGATTCGTGACTATGCATAAAATGTTCTTCCGCATCTCATTTTCATTTCGCGTCCGAAAATCACTCGTTAATTGTACGAATTATTCGGTCGTTGTCAGACACCAGGAGGAAGGGGACGATGTCAACGGGTTTTCGGTGATACGCCATAATTGGAAATTGATCGCATTCACAGGACAAAGTTTCCCCGCCCAAACCATTTCTCAAGCCAATCGAACGGCGCATGAAATGGAAATTCGACATTTCATGCGTGACTGGCCCCCGTTAACAATATTTGTAGAGTGTACATTTTAACATTTGTTATATTAAGTCGTTCTGACATTGTGGCATGAGTGCGCAAAATTTTAAGTGTTAGTATCATACAAGTAGTAAAAGTAGTGTAAGTGGTAGTATAAGAATAATGATAGTAGCGGAAAAAGTAGTGGTAGCAGTTGTTCTATTAGTGGAAAAAGTAGTAATAGCTGTATGTTGATAAAAGTAGTGTAATAGTAATAGCAGAAGTAGTGACGTGGTCATTGATGTTTTTGTTGTTTTAGATTATCTTAATTTTGTAAAAGAAGAAGAGCTTCATTGATAGAGAAAGTCGAGTGTGTATAATGCGGACTCCATCAATTTGTCGGGGCCCATATCAAACCACTTTAGCCTGCCGGCGTGGCAAATCAGGCGTGGCAGATATTGCCCTAAAAGAGCACTATAATTCACTAAGAACCTTTAAAATCCGATCAAACGATTAATTCCATAATGACACCATGCTAAAGTTTAGACAAAAACCGGAACTCGGCCGACAGAATTTCCGATTTTACAGCGATATGCGCAAATTGATTTCGCGCGCAAGCAGATAATATTTTTCTAGCGTCGTTGGCGTTTTGCCTCAATCAATGTTCTCGTGGACAATCTGACATTAATAGCTACGCGTGATGGAACATGTTTTATGTGATTCGTTTCGGATGACGTTAGTTTCGAATTTTTGAAGGCATCGTTTTGGTATGAAATCTGTTGTTTTATGTGCCTTTTTTATTGCCGGTACAGCAAGATTCGATATTATACATAAGCAAGCAAACCTAAGACTATGTATATTTAATGATGCGTTCCGTAGGTTTATTTCAGATTCTGTTTTTTTAACTATATAATTGTGGATATACTGGTTTATTATTTCTATCTACAGATTACAGAATGGTTCATATTCGTGCTGGTTTATTAGTCCTATCTATACATTTCAGACACTAGACGGGTTCATGTTCGTGCTGGTTTATAGGTCATATCTATACATTTCAGACACTAGATGGGTTCATGTTCATGATGTTCGTGCTGGTTTATGGGTCATATCTCTACAGTTCAGACACTAGACGGGTTCTTATTCGTGCTGTTTTATTAGTCATATATATACATTTCAGACACTAGACGGGTTCATATTATTCCAATCTATACATTTCAGACACTTGACGGGTTCATAGTATTCCTATCTTAACATTTCAGACACTAGACGGGTTCATATTATTCCTATCTATACATTTCAGACACTAGACGGGTTCATAGCATTCCTATCTATTCATTTCAGACACTAGACGGGTTCATATTTGTGCTGGCGCCTGATGGCAAGATCATGTACATCTCGGAGACGGCGTCAGTTCACCTCGGCCTTTCACAGGTAGTGCTCTGGACGGGTTTCTCACTTTTTAGTACGGGGTTTGCACTATTTTGTGGTTTACACGCATTAGTACGGGGTTTACAATGTTTTTGGATTTTTTTTGCTTATCACGTTACACTGGGTTTGTGAGTTCACACTTACAAGATTAGAACGATCTTAACATCTTTTTTTAGCGCTTAGTCACTTAAATTCGACGTAATTTAATTTCGACATATTTCTGCAATATACTCTCCCAGTGCAGAAAGCAGTGCTTAAAATCAGAATTCTAAGCTGAAATATGACGTTACGCAATATTGTAACACCATCAAATTCCATTGTCACAAATAACGCTCATTAAAGGGGCCTTTTCACAGATTTTGGCATATTTTGAAGTTTGTCATTAAATGCTTTATATTGATAAATGTAAGCATTGGATCTTAAAAGCTCCAGTAAAAAATCAAGAATAAAATATAAAAAAAGGAAAAAAAACGTAGCCGGTACCAGGGCTCGAACCAGTGACCCCCGGAGTCCTGGAGTTAGTCTGAAGTAAAAAATTAGCCCTCTCGGCTATTCCGCCCGGTATACACAGATTAAGTATTTTATACCTTATATAAGCAATCTTCGTAGTTTCGTAAATTTAAACGACAGCAACAGAACTCTCCAAATTATTCAATCGTTTCGCGTTGCAACGCTTTATAATTTTTAGGTTTTCAAATCGTCAAAAGATACATATAATGGCTATATTGGACTATGGTAAATGTTCAGTAATACTGTTTCCTCACAAATATCATAACCAAAACGAAAATTTGCGAATCTGAAACAACTTTTTTTTCAATTTTGTCGATTTACCAAACCGTGAAAAGATCCCTTTAAGGAACAATCAACAGTTAAGCTCCATAAACATTGTGTTTGTTTTTTACGCGAGTTCGCTCCTTGTGCAGAGCTGAAAGATACAGATTAACGATGAAGCACTTCGAACATAATGTATTATTAGTATTGGGTCCAAGTGCAGTATGCATTACTCCAAAAACGCGGGGAAAAGGCTGTTTTTGAATGGTATGCCATTGTTAGGAATGAGACGATAACGCTACAATATATTGACATTTTGCCTCTAAAATGTCGAATTTTGCTGTTTTTGACTTTGTGTGCTGAGCATCGTTTAAGATGGTTCATTATGGAGTTCTTACTTTCTTTAGAGCGTTTAAATATTATGTTCATGTTATATTTATTAATTAGTGATACCGGTGCGTGCATAAATGTGAAACTGAGTCACCCTAACATCGTGTCACAAACCTCTTCCAAGGATCTACCCGTATACATTTCGGTGATAAATTTCGTTTAAAATATTCATTGGACTCACCAAAATTAGCATTGATTCAAATTCTCCAATTTGCATTTTGACCACATTGACAGCAATGAATGAAACACACAAAACCACTACAATGAATGTATTACCGTTAAAAAATCGGTGAGAAAAACACACACAAATAACTAGGGAATTTTAGAGTTACGTTATTAACCTAAGTTCTTAAGACCGCGACGTTAATGGGACTGAACATTATTGAACCCAATCATTTTTTACAGTTCATAATCCGCTTGCTGATAAAAGTTACTGACTTTACAATTTCATAATATTGTTCTGTTTAATGACTCACTCGTTCAGATTTACTTTACGCATTGACATCGTGGTTCTGTTTCATTAAAGAGGTAATTAAAAAAACGTGAGCGTTACGTTTTTATTTTTCTCCATTACTTATCGTATTTGTTAACCCCTTTAATAATGTTTTCTACGACAAGTCTCCAATAATCTATATATCTATAATAATGTATATTTGTGGTTATAATAAACCTGTATATGTGGTAAAATACCCAAAGATAGCATGAACATCATATTATGTTTACCTTTGTCTATTCGCCAGGTGGAATTAACCGGAAGTTCAATATACGAATACATCCATCCAAACGATCACGATGAAATGGCCGCCATATTGACATTTCAACAACCGTGTAATCCGCATCTTGTGAGAGGTAACCTAACCTTAGGAAAACGGGGTGTAGGGCATTTTCATAATGTACCGTCCCAGATTAGTTTTTGCAGTATGCACAGGCTCATCAGGGACGACAGTTTAAACCTAGACAATTCAAAGTGTCGTTCCTGATTAGCCTGTTTGGGACTACATCGGCTGATCTGGGACGACACTTCATGAACATGCATTAAGCCCCGTTGTATACGAGCGTGTCTCAAGTATTAATAATGTATATTAAAAACACATCAAATGAAAATTTTCGTCACAACAATTGCTAGTTAAAATTGGTGGAAAAAATCACATAAAATGGTATGTTTGCCAGCTAAAACAAACACGTATAAAACAGCACATCACAGATATCAACAACAACATACAAAATCGTCCTTACAAAGCACGAAAACCTCCCTTTTAAAACAGATTCTTGTTTGTTTAGTTAATGCAAGTATTTTATCGGACATTTTAACCCATTTATGCTTAGCGTTTATAAAAATATGCCTTGACAAACAGCGTAGACCCAGATGAGACGCCGCATGATGCGGCGTCTCATCAGGGTCTGCGCTGTTTGCTTAAAGGAATTTCTATAAGAAATATTCTAAATATAGAAATAAATATACTAGACATCCCTAATTTTGGAAATAAATTGATCCAATTTAGAAGGATGGGAGAGTAGGCATAAATGGGTTAAGTTTAGTCATTATTTTCAGATTATGAGGTGGAGCGCTCTTTCTTTATTCGCATGAAATGCGTTCTTGCCAAACGGAATGCTGGCCTGTGTTCAGGAGGTTACAAGGTGGGACTTAAAAAGAAATCACATTTACGTGTATATATTAGTCTCTCTGAGAAAACGGGGTTAAATGCATGTGCGTTAATTGTCATCTTAGAATACCGGTAGCCTGTGCAGTCCGGAAAGGCTAATCAGGGACGACACTTTTCGCCTTAGCTGAATGTTCGCAAAGAAGAGACTAACTTTAAGCACACAATACCATAACAGCGGAAAGTTTTGTCCTTGATTAGCCTGTGCACATTTTAATGCCATTTAAAAAAGTCCCTTTAAGTGAAGATTGTTGTCAAACTATGTTGATATGCTTTTACAATCACGGTCTTGTCCAATACTTGCTAACGCTTTCGACACATACATAGTACATATGTGACAAAACACATCATATTCTTCACAGATGTGTAAAATAAATTTGGTTTTATAAAAATGTTATAAAAATGTCAAAATACAGAAAAACAGAGCCTATGTTACAATACGAAATTAGTAAATAGTACATAAATGAAAGTTGAACTGGGAAAACGTATTTATTATAAAATATATTTATGATATGAGAAAATATGTTTTTTTAAATGAACCAGCATGATCTATCTATCCCTCCCCAGGTGATACACTGCAGCGGGTACCTGAAGATGCGCACGTGCGCGATGGAGCTGCCCCCATACGAGGCTCCCGGGGGTTACATCCAGAACGTGGGCATGGTGGCAGTGGGCCACTCCCTGCCGCCGAGCGCCATCACGGAGATCAAGATGTTTAACAACATGTTCATGTTCCGCGCTAGCCTTGACCTCAAGCTCATATTCCTCGATGCAAGGTGGTTTTTAATTTGATCGGTTCACTGATTGTGTAATCAATCAATCAAACAATATCTCAATCTATATCTGTATCTTTTTATATAGCTGCATATATAACAGTTCGTCCGTCCGTCCGTCCATCCATCCATCCATCCATAAATCCATCCATCCATCCATCCATCCATCCATCCATCCATCCATCCATCCATCCATCCATCCATCCATCCATCCATCCATCCATCCATCCATCCATCCATCCATCCATCTATCTATCCATTCATCTGTTGATTATTTATGAATATTTGAAGTACACGCATTCAAACGAGTTTTAACGTCTAGTACGTTGCATACATCATAATTCAGTAATCCGCAATACGAATAGTATAATATTGTGTAATCTGTAATTTGTATAACTATCGGGTGTTATATAACTTACAATGGTCGTTATTTGCAGGGTCGGCCAGTTGACGGGATTTGAGCCACAGGAGCTGATAGAGAAGACCCTCTACCACCACATACATGTCTGCGACATAGTAAACATGCGCTTCGCCCACCAGACCCGTGAGTAACCGCCCTTTAGTCATCTCGATTTCACGCGAGTTACCGCCTCGGAGTTATATAATTCGTTAGAGAAACTCTTATGGAGTTATCTAAGCTCATGCGCGTTTTTTTTACTGCCTTTGATCTGCCATTTTGGCACTTTAATACCCTGAGCTACGGTAATTTACTTGTCTTTACTGCGCCCTGCATTGTTCTTTGCTTGTGAATAAATAATCGAACAGGTTTTCCTTGTTCATAGGTTTTTAGTTGATGGGAAAATCCGTCGGATAATATCATTAACGTTGTCCTTCTTATATGACGTTAACATTTCTTTGATATCCCATACTTATCGAATGCGGAAATACGTGAAACAACACGTACCGTATTGAAAATGATTGCAGATAAAAATTAATGTCCGAACATAAATATTTACAAAAAAGCACACAAAAGTATACGGTATCTGGATTTCCATAGAAATTAATTTGCCAATATACGAAAATTAATTTAGCATTTTGTCTTGTACAATATGCGCAATGTTTCTATATCTACAAAGAACGCGATATGCGAATATTTATTAGCGTATTCGCAGCGGGTTTAAATACCTAACAAGTTACATTGCAACAAAAGTTATCATAAATCTTACCCACTTATCAACTGGCATTCTTAACTAGGCTCAGAGGAAGGATTACCGCTACAATGTGTTATTACCCCGAGGATACGGCGTTCAAAACCCGAGCGCCCGTTGCCGCGTTGGCTGTGAGTCAATGCAAATTTATTTAAGTGTATTTGTTGATTTTTGAGTACCAATTCCTCCGTCGAACAGATGCGATATGTTCAGACTTCAATCCAACTAATCATTGAAAAGTTGCGGATTTGGAGCGGATAAGATTTTCACACGTAGATAAGTAATTTGGACCAAAATCGTAATGAAAGAAAAATGTAAAACACCTGTGAGCTATTATTTCGCCATATTCGAGCACAGGCGGGTTAGAGACTCTAGAAAATCAACGCGATAGCTAGGGCGTCGCGAAAATATTATTGGATTGTACACGGTGACGGTGTTGCCTTATTAAAACACATTGTTTGTGTCGCACGTGCAAAGTCTGTGGTTCGGGTGAGATTAGCCCGAACAGTATGGTGTCCGGTTTATGATGCGAGTTATGACTTTTGATAAATTCGTGTTTAGGTTTATTAATTAAAACATGTTTTTCGTTGTTTACCGATGTTACTTTGACTTCAAGTTTTGCTTTTTAATCTTGTTGCAATGTTAGACCCCTGCGGCTTCATCGTGAAGTTAAGGTTACGTCATGTGAATAAATTCCTGACCCCTAACAATAATTCGCCGACAGAATAAAAAATATTAAATTATGCTCTTGAGAAAGAATTGAAATGCAAATATAATAAATGGACATGCTTAGCGTTGTTAGTGACGATAAAAATCCGCTTTGCATGCAATATTTGTGTTTATCTTTCAGTCTGTGGTTCTCCGATCGAAATTTCTCACCGGATCGGCCGAATTACTGCGTATTTTATCGGAAGTTTTCCTTTAAATTTTGATCAAAATGAATTTGTTTTGAAAAATAAGTACCATGTTACAAAATTCTAATACGTTTCTCAAATCCAAAAATTGTTTATCTGCTATACATTTTGCATATAAATTAAGTTTATCAGGAAGTAATCGTTAATGTGTCCTAAATTTGCCAGCTATCAAGCTGTCTTATTGGGTTATACGGTCTTATTGAGGTCGTCTGCAAAGGCTTTCGGGAGATTGAACCGCATGCACTAACTTTTCTTCGCAGGTTACAAAGCACTAATAATCTTAATAATCCAACGGCGATTAAGTCACTGAAATCTAAACATTGACACTTTGTACTCTCAAATAGTTTGCACAAAAAGGCCTACCAAGTTAGATGTGTCATGAATATAGTATACAGGGTGCAGAATCAACGGGGTTTTCAGGGATTTACACACGGGCTGGACAGAATGTAAACACACCATTAAGAGCTTTAATTTTGCAAATATCTCAAGTTATTTCTCAAGTCAAGAAATTCATTTGTAGAAATCTTTAGTGCATTAACGACAGTTTTTCATTGCAGTTATCTTAAGGCATGAGAATACATCATTGAATACGTCTGAAATCGGCGACAAAATTTCACATTGCGGGAAGCATAACCGTATAAATGAATGCAGTACACAGAGGATTTTTTTTAACAACAACGCATGCTTATTAAATAAAGTAGTTCTGATGTAAGCAGCATAAAGATCTGTCTTTTATGCACTAACTGAAATTCTTAAGAAAGATTGTTTTAAAAAGTTATTTGAAAAAAGTACCACCTACAGGTTCCCCACAACGTCACGTGATCCTGCACCCTAGTATACCCCAGAGTTATCCTCTGTGTCCTCTGTGTCTTCCATATCTGAAATGTGGCACTTGTGACGGCAGTGGTACCGTTACTTGCAACCTACAGGGGAGGTAACCGCTGCGTGTAGTTTGGCACAGCCGGTTAAAAAAACTCTTAGAAAGAGATGAAATGTAAAATGTTCTGACTTGGCGTTATTCTAAACCGTTTCAGTGCTGCTGAAGGGTCAGGTGACGACGCGCTACTACCGATTCATGTGCAAGAGCGGGGGCTGGGTGTGGATGCAGAGCTACGCGACCATTGTGCATAACAGTCGCTCCTCGCGACCGCACTGCATCGTCAGCGTCAACTATGTGCTCAGGTGGGTTGCTAGGTTTCATGCGGGCTGTTAGCATTAAATGTCTTGAGTGGGTAATTTCGACTTGTTTATCCCATTTATGCCTAGTGGAGTCTCCCATCCTTCTAAATTGGATCAATTTATTTCCAAAATTAGGGATGCCTAGTATATTTATTTCTATATTTAGAATATTTCTTACAGAAATTCCTTTAAACAAACAGCGCAGACGTAGATGAGACGCCGCATGATGCGGCGTCTCATCTGGGTCTACGCTGTTATCCAAGACCTTTTTCTAGACGCTAGGCATAAATGGGTTAAACATTAAGGATAGATATTCAATAATGAATTAAAAATAAAAGTTGTTTGTCAGAAACGACTGGTTTTTGTTTATCTTTGTTACTTATGTTAGACCGTTTTTTGGCTGTGTAATTCCGATGTATTAGGAAAACAAGATGTGTTTGTGAAACACTATGCATAGCGAATTGTTGCACACAAACACACGGTTTTGGGTCTTTGTAAAATGTACATATGTACTTCGAATTTTTCAGCGAGGTGGAAGCACTTCCATTGAGAACCCATATCGAGCAGACGGCAGTGAAAGAAGCGGGAGAATTCGGGCTTCAGGAACGGCAAAAATTAGGCAAATCCAGAACTCCAAAATCGAAACACAGACAATCACCTTATCCCGGACTTAATGATAGCAGAGAGTTTTCAAACGATTTTGAAAATGGATTTAAAAACGATTTGTTGGACATTGGCCCACCGGTGCAGGCGTTTCAGGTATTCCATATTCGCCATCTTTAGTGACGCATGCGCATGACGCATTCGAACGCTACAACTCAATGTATTCATCGTATTCTAGTTTAGTGCCCGGATCTCAAATGTTCAAGGATTGTGCGTATAGTTACAGTTCAACGACGCAGCCTCATTTTGATAGCGGAGGGCAATTTCGTTCCGTGTGTGACGATCGGCTTATGCCGAGGGATAGCGTGGAATTCCTGCACTTACCCACGAATACTTGTGACGAACCCAAACTGGATGAGACAATTCATCTTACGCCATTAGCCCGAGAAATTAGGGGTTCCGGTCAGTGTTCGCGAAGCAGTAGTCGTAGTGAAGCAATTATGTCCAGCAATAGGTCCGAGTCGTCTGCTTCGGATGTTGACGTCACTTCCGATGATCTCGACGTCAGTAAATTAGATAAGCCTTGCTTAAACTTATCGAAGGAACGCTCTGGTGTTCCAAATGAGGCCATTCCTCAATCAGTCATAATGCGCATGCCAAATCACAGTCAATCTTTTTCTCCGTCCCTACGGTATAGCTGCGACTTCAACAAATCTAGTTTGTCTAAGTCACCGCGTTCTGCGCATGTGCGCGCGCAGGTAGAAGCAGTCAAATATCCTTCCGACCAAGAAAATAGTCCCAGAGTGAATTTCTTTTCTGACTCGACAGATAAGATTTACGACGGTATAAAACAAATGAATTCAAAAGGAATTAATGAGGATCCTCTTATGCAGTGTCTAAGGAACGGATATAACTACGATGCGTATAATTCTGGTCAAATTTACCCCTCGCAAGCGCTGCAAAATAAACAATATGGCGTGATTCCTCAGGCGGGCTACACTAGTGTTATAGTGGACGCACAGCAATATCAAATGGCGAATGGATTTGTGCACTGAAATATAATGTCGAAATGGTTCAACAAAATGTTAAAAAAATCACGTCCGACAATATGTTAAATTTACTGAATGTTATATGATGTTCTATTGTTTAATAGTAAAAACTATTTATTAAAACCAGATTGATATATTTATATTCTGAAATGATTAGTTGAAATATTTATTCAAGTTGATTCGGAATATTCTACACTCTAGTATATTATTTTTAATTTGACTAATTTGCTCATTATACAAATTTTATCTTGTTTGTATTTCAAAAAATTATATCGACTTCCCAGTTTCGTACAAACACAACCTAAGTTATGAATTATGATTACACAGAAACATATTTACATGTTATTCTTTAGAATGATCAATATAAGGGACACATTCTGTACTTTTCTTGAATACGTTATTGAAGTAATAAATTATCAATTAAATATGTATGTATTCTAATAACCATTTCGCCTTCTACAGTGCAATTGTGTTTGGACAGGGCCAATCAAATATGATTTTACAAACACATTATCATATATTCGCGATGTATTTTAAACAGAAATTGTGATTATTGAATTATACACGTAATGTAATTTATCCCAACGCCTTTGTAAAATAACAAATGTTTTTTTTATTCGAGTAACACTGTCCTAAACATTTTGGTGATGCACATGTTATATTTCGTTTAAAAACTAACAAAGTGATACCATGAATAACAAATCAAATTCAACTTTTCATGTACATTAATGTATGTATTCGTTTCCTTTTATCAAGGGGCAGAATCAACGGGGTTTTCAGCCGTTTACACACGGGCTGGGCAGAACTTTATTTTTGCAAATATCTCAAGTTATTGAAATACATTTGAAAAAATCTTTAGTGCATAAAAGACAGTTTTTCTTGCAGTTTGTGCCGATGTCTTCAATGGCGTAGCTGCTATTAGGCACAGCGGACCCGGGCCTACAATTTTTGTTTGAAACATGAGAAAATAAAAATGCTTCAACTTCAAAAAACGCTCGCTTTAAAATGTTGACCCTGAGGGGGTGAGGTGTTAGAAATCTGCATTTCATATTGACATATTCCTCAGACAATTGATTCTGGTCGTGTTCAAAGGAACAAATCGTCCACGAGAAGCACCATGTCAGGTGAAAAGCTATCTGATTTAGGACTCCTACACATTCACGGGGTCGGATGTTTCGATCGATGAGATCATCAACACATTTGCCTCGGTTAAGTGTAGAAATATTGATTTCATGGTATTGATGCACTTGTTAGAATAATAAGTGTAATAGATCGAATATAAGTAAGTTTTACACTCAACACGTTACGGTGACGTTATAGACATGCAGACAGAATTATTGGAAAGAATTCCCATGGTTTGACCTGTGAATAAGTGGAGTGTTACACTTTTAAATGTTTCTCTGTTCCATATTGTTTGAAAATTTAATTCTCTGGATAAAAGATACTAGGTTTTTGTATTAATACAGTAAAATTTAGTTCTCTGACATTGAGATAAAACAGTAATAAAAAAAGGCAAAAGTCTTATATTTTCTTATCTTAGTATTTGTCTAGATGTGCTTTAAATCTCACCACAGGATTTATAGGATTTAAAAATTGTAATGGGGAGGACCCCCAGACCTCCCTTTTTATGTATCATATCCGGGCCTACAGCTAGCTACGCCCCTGGTCTTACGGTATAAGAATAATACTTTAAATACGTCTGAAATCTTTGACAAAATTTTACATTCCATGAAACATAACCGTGTAGTACATGTACATGAACAAGAACAAAGGCTTATTAAATAAAGTAATTCTGATGTATTTCATATTGCCATAATCATCATAAAAACCTGTCTTTTGTGCACAAGTTGAAATTCTAAGAAAAGTTGTTTAAACAAGTTATTTGAAATAAAGCACCACTAATAACCGTCGTGTTAAAATCCATTAAAGTTAAATGGGGAACCCCACAAAGTCGCATGATCCTGCACCATGTTTATTGTACAGACGAAATGATTTATTCATACAGTACACCTACAGCAAACGTTGATCGAACAACTGTGATTCCTAATGATAAAGTTATTGGATTTTTATTTTCGGAAGTATTCAGTGATGAGACCTTATTTAAAAATATGCTGCTGCAAATTGTCATAATATTGCGTGCTTAACTTAAATGGGCAGTTCGTCGTTTGTCAAGATTAAATGTCGCACAATGTGATAAATATGCATACAAATGATCAATAAACGATGGTTTTGTTGTTAGCAGTTAACAGTATCACATTTACAAAAGTTCAATATAAAGAAAATAACTTTCCCTGTGCCAATTTCGTGTTAATAACCCCTTTAAATCGTCTTTATATGTTAATTTCTTGTTGAGAATTATGTTGCCATGATGTACGATAATGTGATTACGTACCAATAAAGAGATTGAAAATAGACTCACACAGTATCATATTTATCTTGTTAGTATATATGAGCCTTGTTCTGAGAAAACTGGGACTTATGCATGTGCGTAAAGTGTCGTCCCAGATTAGCCTGTGCAGTCTGCACAGGCTAATCAGGGACGACACTTTCCGCTTAAACTAGATTTTCGGTAAAAAGGGACTTCATTTAAACGAAAAATACCATTAAAGCGGAAAGTTTCGTCCCTGATTAGCCTGTGCGAACTGTGCACAGGCTAATCTGGGAAGACATGTACGCACATGCCTTAAGCCCAGTTTTCTCAGAATAAGACACATATATATGAGGAGCTATTCCAAGTTGATCATCCGAATTAACTACTCACCTAATAAGTACGTTCAAACAAAGAATGACCATTTTTGAACGTACACATGAAGTGTTTTTGTATAAACAACATCAATCCGTTGTTCATTTACCAAAAATTATCTCTCTCGATAAATAAGGTGGCAATTGCACTTTACCGGTACTTAAAAAAGAACGGAAAAGCGTATCCTAACCCTAACCCGCAACACCTAACACCTAGAACGCAACACCTAATAATCCTTTTTATCCTATATGTTTCCTTTGTATCGGTGGCTACCGCCCCCGAACACCCCCGCTTTGTTGATAGTTGTAAACAACTGCGTACCGGTAAAGTGCAATCTAGCCTAAATTAGTTTAGAAACTAGTAATCGCAGACTAAAGCTCGGGACAATGTTAGATTGAATATGGTTTATCTTGATCGTTAACACCTACTAGTATTGTTCCTGAAATCTCACTAAAAGTCGTCATTTAAAAATGTTCATGTTTCAATTATTAATAAATCAGGAGACCCTTTTGTGTGTTTTAATACAATAGTTAGACTACTATGTTTAAAATTATTTCAGTAGAGTAAAAATTAGGAACTAAAACCTGAAAATGGACTTAAAAAGCTAAAATAGTTAAAATGTAGTGGTTTTTAACCTACATAAACTGTAAAAAATAAATAGTGGTTTTAACCTAAAATCACACTGCGATCATTGCATTGTTTGTTTAAAGTGATCTTTTATGCAATTGTATATATGCGAACAATATTTGAATATTATAATGATCACATGTCTTATGAATCTAATTAAATCAAATTATTCTAGAAATCAGCAGTTGTGTGTGTGATTTTAATCATTTTATTCATTTCCACCCAAAATCACCAATTATTGGCCTCAAAACTTGCAATAAGCACTAGTGGGCTCTCGGACCATCACCACCAAAGGTAAAAACGTTCTGAGTAATATACCGGTCGAAGAAAGCAGTAGCCTATCCCCATGTACACACGAAGAAGCAGATACAAGACTCTTACTCCATGCGAATCATGCTGCCAACCACAACAAAAAAAATCCTAATACGAACAGTTGATACAGATGTAGTTGTCATAACTACATCAGCTTTTCAACATATGAATGTAGAAGAACTTTGGATAGCATTTGGCACAGGAAAACAGTAAAGATATATACCTGTACATAAACTGTGTAATGTTCTTGGTCAGGATATCACGAGCGGTCTATTGGCATTCCATGCATTTACTGGATGTGACCAGACCTCAGCATTCAGTGGTAAAGGTAAACAAGAGGGCCATCAGGCCCTAAGGCGCTCACCTGAAAGCCAAAGGAACTAGACTATTCTGGAAAAAATGCAAGCTGATTCATGAAGATTATTTTGGACCAAAAAAGTGACTTTTAACATGTTTTTTTTTATATTTGACCTTGTGACCTAGTTTTTGAGCTCATATGAACCAGCTTCAATCTCTGGCAAAATTTCATTGGGACAAATGTTCTGACCAAGTTTCATGAAGATTGGCCAATACATGTGACTAATATAGTGTCAACAAGTTTTCACTAAAGCCATATAAGGACAACTGCCCCCCCCCCCCCTGGCGGCCATGTTTTTCAACGAACCATAACCATTTTCAAACTCACTCGAGCTATTGTTAGAACAAATGTTCTGATCAAGTTTCATAAAGATTGGATAATAAATGTGACTTCTAGAGTGTTAACAAGGTTTTGTAGTAAATAGCCATTTAAGGAAAAATGCCACGCCCCCTGGCGGCCATGTTTTTTAACTGATCTTAACCATTTTTTAACTTAGCCCAGATATTATTAGTTCAAATATTCTGACCAAGTTTCATGAGCATTGGACCACAAATGTGACTTCTAGAGTGTTAACAAGGTTTTACCATACAGTAAAGCCATATAAGGAAAACTGCCCCGCCCCGTGGCGGCCATGTTTTTCATTCAACTGGAACCTTTTTCGAACTCGTCCAAGATATTATTGGGACACATGTTTTGACCAAGTTTCATGAAGATTGGACTAAAAATGTGACTTCTAGAGTGTTAACAAGGTTTTACTATAGCCATATTAGGAAAACTGCCACGCCCCCTGGCGGCCATGTTTTTCAACCAACCGGAAAATATTTTAAAACTCGTCCAAGATATTATTGACACACATGTTCTGACAAAGTTTCATGAAGATTGGACTAAAAATGTGACTTCTAGAGTGTTAACAAGGTTTTACTATAGCCATATAAGGAAAACTGCCACGCCCCCTGGCGGCCATGTTTTTCATCCAACCGGAATTTTTTTTTGAACTTTTCCAAGATTTTATTTGGACACATGTTCCCACCAAGTTTCATGCAGATTGGACTAAAAATGTGACTTCTAGAGTGTTAACAAGGTTTTAATATAGCCATAATTATAAGGAAAACTGCCACGTCCCCTGGCGGCCATGTTTTTCAACCAACCGGAACCATTTTCGAACTCGTCCAAGGTATTATTGAGACACATGTTCTCACCAAGTTTCATGAAGATTGGACAATAAATGTGACCTTTAGAGTGTTAACAAGGTAAATGTTGACGACGCACGACGGACAAAAGGGTATTTTGTGTGATGATACTCACGCCCTCTTTGTTTAAAATTATTTTGCATAAGAAAACAATACCGTTGTGTGTGTATGTGATTGTGTTTTTTTGTTTTGTTAGTTGTTGTTTTGTGTGGGGAGGGGTTGTAGGGGGAGCGGATATTATATCTTAACAATACTGTAAGTATTCTTTAATACATGTAATTGCACAAACTTGATGTACACAGACTGAAAGGCGCTTCACAGTTTCACAGTGCTTGTGCATCTGGTCATTTAACCTTGCATTCAACTTCCATCGTTTTGAAATCAAATCTCAGTGTTGCCGACGCAATGTTTGATTAGCTTAGGCGGCGCAATGCACAGCTGCTAACTTTAATAATGACCGCGTTATGAAAAAACTTTTTCCGCTTTAAAGTAAACAGGATGTAAATATATTTAAATCACTAACATGGCTTTATTTCAAATTAAAGATTCAAGTTATCTTCAGCTGGATTCACTTATTTAGTATAGTTGTTATTGATGCAAATATGTTCATTATCCTTGTATTCGAACCAATATGGGTGATTAACAAATAAAGATCTTTCGCATGTAATGAATGTTAAGCATTAAAAGAAACAACAACAAACAACACAGGAGAATACATTAAACATACACAGTGGAAGGCATGAGCGACGTTCATAGTTCAGCATGAACGCATCTAGTTTTATTATATCAGTTAAAACGATGATCTACTCCCCAAAGTAAAACATCACTACGCGTAAATCAGAAATGTCGGACTTTTCTGCCAAATATTTATTTTAGAGGCCGATTAAAATATCAGATCTATGAATTAGGATTTGTACATTATTAATTCGCAATATTGATAACTATTTGAAGTGAATTCATCATTAAAAAAAAATAAATTATTTCATGCACTTAATTATTTTAGTAACCAATTCGACACAATAGGTCTGTTTCAATACCCGATCAAAAAAACTAGTCAGGAAATCTTCTGACACCATAATGAACGAGAATTTAAAAGAAAATGCGAAAAAGAATTAATGTGACAGAAAACTAATATTGCAAATTAGACCACGCCCCCAAAATAATCAGGCGAACCTTATTGATTTATAAAATCTAAATACTCGTAATATCTTAGGACCGCGACTGTCAAAACCAGTCAGTCGCATAATGGAAGCAAATAGCCAAGAAATCAGTGAATATTGCGCGCGCTTTGATTATTGTAACGGCGCACGCAAAACACGTGCTGACCGTTGGACGCACTAAGTGGTGAGTTGACAGGTCAAGTTATTAAAAAATAATTACAGATGGCATGAAGTGGACATTCATTGGGCATTATACTCAATTTGATATCTGCTTCAATTGTCATGAATAAGTTGCGCGAAGATATACTAATTGCACTATTAAGGATTGAAACAAAATTGCAAATACATGTATAGCATACGAATATGTTATTTCTTCATATATATGTATGATATCGTAGTTGTATTTAGGCTGCATAAATGTATATTTTGTATAAGGTATCCAGAATATATTGCGCGTTGTAATGTTTTTCACATTCGCCACCTTATTCCGTCGCAGGTAACTTTGAAAACAACTGAAATATGTGAAATATGAAAAACAACGTTCTATAGTTCCTGGGGCGTTATAAATGTTGAGTAGAGTCTACTACTTTTACTACTTAAAAATGAACCGTTTAATATTTCGAACATTTAACAACTACAGTTCTTTGTTGCAAACAAGCCATGTATATATACACATCAAGTCGACCTATTTAAATGTATGGCCTAAGCAGTTGCAAATAAAAGTTTGTCATTTTAAAATATGCTACCAAAAAAATAAATAGAAATGAGCTATAATTACACACGCACTAGAAATGTTCAAAGTTCAATTTTCATTGACACATATCCCGATTATGTTGTTTTCTTTCAAATGAGGATTAACTCTCCCAAAAATCACTGAATTTTCGTAAAAACAGGCAGATCTGTCCGCACTTCAGCGCCCGAATGAAAGTCTGTTATTCGCCGATAAAACCCGATTCTGCACATCTCATTATCGTGATAAGAGTTTGTCCTTCCGGAGAGCTACAATCGCGAAGCATGTCGTAAAGTGGCAAATGCTGTCACGTGACTCTTATCCGGGCAACCAGGCAGAAAATTGATTGTCACAAGACAGAGAAAGCCACTTTCGGATTCGGCGGAGAAACGTTCATTAGCTATGCAAAGCGGATAACAATGAAAGAATCGCTATCTAGATGTCTAAGCCCTTAACGAGATTTTTATTAAGTCGAAAGTACACAAGTATGAAACTTTCAACGACATAGCGGAACCTTTTTTGACGCCATGTCACAGCGACAAACTTTTAAGCGCCATGTATAAGCGTCATTTTTGAGGCCACGTCGTAGCGGCGCATTTTACGCAACGTTATAGCGACACTTTTTGGCGCAACGCCTGGGCGACACCTTTACGACGCCCTGTCATAGTGACACCTATTGACGCCATGTTGAATACACACCGTTTTAATGCCATATCGTATCGACACCGTTTTGACGCCATGTCACATCGACACCGCTTTGACGCCACGTCTTAGCGACACATATTTGGCACCACGCTATAGCGATACCTTTTTCATGTCACGTAATAACGATACATTTTTGATGCCGCATAATAGCGCCACTTTTTTACGCCATGTCATAGCGGTTCATATTTGACGCCAAGTCAATATAACATTTTATACGCCATTAGACGTTTTAATCGCATTGGTTGCACAGGTGGTTAGCGTGTGGCTATGATATTAATTAGTGAAAACATCATTTTGAATGATAAATAATCATATTATAACGAAAAATTAACTTTTCTGAAAAAAAATATTTCACTATCAAATATATATATATTTGATAGTGAAATATTTTTTTTCAGAAAAGTTAATTTTTCGTTATAATATGATTATTTATCATTCAAAATGATGTTTTCACTAATTAATATCATAGCCACACGCTAACCACCTGTGATTGGTTCGGTTGTAGAAGCAGTGACTGGTTTGCTGATGCTGTTGTTGCACAGACTAAAAAAAATAAAACCTGCAATTAAAAAAAAAGAGAGGAACCAAGAATCTCCATAGGCTATTGACATTTTGAACTGCGTCTTGACCCTGTTTCGTGTTGTGTATATTTAGCTTGTCGGAAGCCAGGAGAGATAAGGCGCGCATTCCAAACAAATAGGACCTCGAAATGTGTTCATTAATTATCATCTCTCAACGGAAAATTACCGGTGCATTGCGGGTCTTGAAAGATGCATTGCCGTTAAATAGACATCCAAACTGCCGTTCAGTCGAGCGTCTCGTGGAACTTTATATTTTTCGGAGATTTCAAATAAATAACTTTCCCGGTTAGGTTACATTGATGTATTTATGTATTAATTGGTGTAAACAAATTCAAGACACGATAAGAAGGCATTCCATGCAATATTGTAGCAAATGATATAATGTTTAAATAACTAAATATGTTATATAATGACAGGCGGGGGCATGAACCATTTTTAAAAATGTGGCCCCCTTCAAGTTTTATACCCAACCCTTTTATGCACCTCCTTTCGTTCTTATTTCATTTTTCAATGTTCTCGTAAATCCAGACACATTCAATACGTTGACAATCGTATAGAGCACAGTTCATCATTACTTGATATAAGCGTCATTTTTAAAGGATTACACCTCATATAATATATGCTGAATAGATTCTTGAAAATAAGTGCTTACGTGGAAATAGCACACCCAAGTCACGTGCAATTTACATATGCACTTTTTAGATCCGCAAACCATATCTTAGCCCGACTTTATCCCTACCTATTGTAGAACAAAATATAGCGATTCTCCACGTCTTTTCGTGTGTTTATTTGTTTCAGGGTAGAGTCTCAGATGCACAAAACCAATTGATTATATTACGAATTCTTAGCAATATAGAAACACGTTTTTTAAATGTCCGTTCTCATGTGACGGATACAAAATACATTTTCAAATGATGCAATTACATACACATTATAATCAAAATAAAAAAATTGCATCATAACTGACTTAATATATTTCGTCGAAATTATGAAATACATGTAGTTAAGAACTTATTATTATCCTTCAAAATTTATAACGTTCGCATACACGAACATTTACACCGCATTTCTGGGGTTAATATTTTTAATCATGCAGCACTCTCAACGTTTTGTTATTCGAGTTCATTAGACGAGCGTTTTGTGTAAATATGGATGCCACATCGCGCCAAAAATGTAAATATTGTCATAGCAGACGATCACCGCACTAGAACGTTAAGCACCCTAGTGCGAATGTTGACTCGCCAGCGCAAATATTAGCACACAATGTTGAAAACATATGTTCTCATTAATTGGATACCGTCAATCAATGACGGAGTGCGACATCTTCATACATTCAGGGACGAGCTTGTCGTCTGTCATCGAGAGAAAATGACTGCAAATTCGCGATGTGTGGTATGCAAGAAAACTAGTACATGTATACACAATCCCAATTACATGTACACACATTTCGGAATATGGTTTCCTTTGAAATGATATAGTATTTTGACCATTTTTATTATTGTTTAACTCAATTCCGTAATATAAGCCGTTCTCGAATGTTACACTACTGTCGTGTGATTGTATAAAAGGAAGAAAGCGTAGTGTCTAGTTCTGAATCTATTTCAAATCTCAAAGTATCAAAACAACGTACTCACAGATATGACGTTAACGTCACGTGACATTCTGCGCAATGGCGCGAAAGCGTCTTAACATGTACAAATTCCCAACAACTACTTAAAGGGATCTTTTCACAGATTTTGGCATGTATTGAAGTTTGTCATCAAATGCTTTATTTGATAAATGCACACATTAGACCTCAAAAGCTCCAGTGAAAAAAAAATACAATTAAAGAAAGAAAAAAGTAACCGTCAACTGGGCTCGAACTACTGACCCCTGGAGTAAAAGTCTATCGCTTTGACCACTCGGTCATCCGTGATCCTTCAATGAAAGATGTATTTTATATTTTATATACGCAATCCTCGTAGCATCACATAATATAACGACAACAACAGAACTCTCCAAATTATTCAATCGTTTCGCGTTGCAACGCTTTATAATTTTCAGGTTTTTAAATCGTCAAAATATGCATAAAATAGCTATTTTAGAGCATGATTAATGTTCAGTTTTAATGGTTCCTCACAAATATCATCACTACACGAAAATTTGCAAATCTGAAACATTTTTTTATAATTTTGTCAATTAACCAAACATGAAAAGGACCCTTTAACAAACAACTGGCTGGTGCATATTCAATATGGATTTCTGGCCCCGTATTTACAAAGCATTCTGACATGAATTGCATTTGATATTCATGTGTATTTGTTGTCGTTGATGTTATAGAATTTATTGTTCTCAAACAAAAATCAGTGTCAAAAATTGAAATCGATGTTACAAAAACTGACAACAATTTGGGGCGTCTACATGACCGGCCATATTGAATCCGGGAATAACTTCCCGCTTGTAAATTCAGTTTAGGCGAGAGGGGCATCCCTGATCCCTGATCTGGCACAACACTTTACACACGTGCATTAAACCCATTTTTCCACAAAGAGAGATACTTATTAATCATCCATTTGTCGAACGCTCAAATAAGCAATGCTATCTCAATATACATGTGCTACGGGTTACGACGACGGCACGAGGATAGAATAAATTGCATTGTTTGTTAACAAACGTTTTCTTTTGTAAACGAATATTTGTAAACTTGCAGATTGTGATAATTAACATTTGCATTATAATTCACTATACAAAATTAAGTTTCTTACTCTTGATGCAAATGTCAACCTGCTCTCAGAAGATTTGACCGCTCTCGATCTTTAATTTCTACGGGAGGTTACTGCTCAGTATGATAACTGTTTGATAAAATATCTGTAAAGAGTAGTGTCCCTTTTAAACGTACAGATAACCGCCGTGAACACAACGTTATGTGGGTAATTTAACAGACGCAGATGTTTGTAATCGAACTTTATTAACAACAAACAATTCCATGATTTGAATAACCTGTTGCCTATGTTATGCGTGAGATTGTGCCACGATAGGCTTGACTTTTTTTATTCAATATAAAACATACAATTTATACATGTATATAATCATAAAACAAAGGGATACCATGTAGCAGCAATAATGTTCAAACATGTTATACAAGATATGCTAATATATACTTTTTTGATCTTGTGGTTTCCTTTTGATTAAACGAAAAAAGGTTAATATGTATTGTTTTCTTTGGTCGTTTGTGATTTTTAAGAAAGAAAAACAACAGAATATTTATGAATAAGGACGAGTTGCATAAAGTGGGTAGAAAACATACTGGACTTGTTTATGAAAGTTCAACGTGTTTCCATTTTTGTTCAAATATATAAAGTGTATCATTGTTTAGGGCTATTTCTTTTTCAATTTGAATTTTCAGTTTTAAATAATTGATAAAACAGTTCATTGTAGGTTTTTTGTTTTCTGTATTTCATGCTGAATATAAAATATTTCATCAATATAATTATGTAATTCACAGCGTTATTAACCTCTTGTATTTTGAAGGTATTTACTCCTAAACTGATGTCTAAGAGAGATAGTTTAACATTTAATTGTTGTTTCTCTAGAAAGGTTGTCAATTGATTCCATAGAGATTGAATATGTTTACACTCCCAGAAAAGGTGTTCTATTGTTTCAATATGTTCACTACACATATCACATAGATTTGTGTTGGATAGGTTGCACTTAAAAATATATTTATTTGTGGCTATGATTCTCTGGATGTATTTATATTGGAAATTTCTCGGTGTGCTATCAGTAGTTGTTTTATATGGCATGACAAGTATTTATTTCCAATTAAATTCTTTTTCTTCAAGAAGGTTTTGCCATTTAGTTTGAGCTTTGGAGATTTCGGCAGGGTTTTTAATTTGAAGTGTGTAAAATATTTTGTTCGTTTTGTTTTGTTTTGCAGTTATGTTTTCTGCGAATGTTTTTTTGGGAACATGGTGTGTTATTTGTGTTGGTAGCAGCTCTAATATGTATGTGTACACACTTTGATCAATGTGTAGTACATCAGGAAATTACTTGTAGGTATTCCGTACATGTAGCATACGTTTTCAAAAGAATAGAAGTCGTTTATTCTGTAGTCGTACAATAGATCTATATATTTTATGTTTTGTTCAAACCAATGTTTATAGAAAAATGTTTTATTGTTAGTAGTTATATCTTTATTGTTCCATTAAATAATTTTACTGTTTATTTTGGTTTCTAAATTCTGAGTAACTTTACACCATGCCGATAGAACATTCGATAGAAATATGTTTTTGGTTGAAATTTCATCTAAAACATTATTGTCGATTAGAGTAATTTCCATTTACGCGTATTGGTATTATTTAGGTATCTTTTAACCCAGCCGCATTTGATTGCATTCAAGAATGAGTCAATGTCCGTTAATTTGAAACCTCCATTTTCTACAGATTGAATTAAATGAGTTCGTTTAATTTTATCAGGTTTACCGTCCCATATGAAATTAAATATTTCTGATTTTATATCTTCAATAATATCATTTGGTGGGTTTGGGAGAACTGTTAGTGTGTAAATTAATTTAGGGAGCGCAAACGTTTTCAACACGGTGTTTTTTTCCGATTAGTGTTAGTTTACGATGCTGCCATGATTTTAAACAATTTTTATTTTATTTTTCATTTAGGCAATATGTTTTTAGAAGTGTTTCATTTTCATTGTTTGTAAAGGTTATTCCTAACGTTGTTGCTTCATCTGATGTCCAATTAAATTTCATTTTTTTTAAAGATGAATATTACTTTGTTTAAATTTACCTACTTGTAGCACAGTGTATTTACGTTTGTTTAGTTTAAGACGGGATGTCGTTCCGAAAAGGGTTAGCGACTCTATTAGATTATGGAATGAGTCACTATTGTCATTTAAGATATAAGTTGCAGCAAATAGGGACTGTTTAATTTCGTCGTCAGGTTTTTATGATATGCCTTTTATATGTTTATTTGATTGGATGTGATGTGATAGATACTCGATGCACATAACAAATAGCGATGATGAGAGTGGACATCCTTTTCTTACCCCTCGTTCGATGTTAAAACTGTTTAAGGAGAAGCCATTGTTAATGATTATACTGTTAATATCGGTATAGAACAGTTTGACCCATTGAATGAGACTTTCATTAAAGTTCATATTTTCTAGACAAGAGAACATAAATGAATGATCAAGTGAATCGAATGCCTTTTCAAAGTCTGCAAAGAATATTAGACCAGAATTATTTGAATTGTTAAAATAGTTTATGCATTCTTGTATAAGACGAACGTTTTCACCAATGTAACGTCCTTTTAAGAAACCAGATTGAGATCTTGAAATGATTGATGGTAATATTTTTTAAATTCTGTTTGCTATACTTTTAGTTGCTTTTTTATAATCGTTGTTCAATAAGCTAGTTTGACAAGGATTCTAAGTTTTTGCCGGGTTTTGGAATGAGTGATATTATACTTTGTTTTTGAAGCGCGGTTAAACTTCCGTAGTTAAATGAATAATTTAGTGAATTAGTTAAATGTGTTTTAATATCGTTCCAGAATATTTTATAAAACTCGATAGTGATGCCATCAGATCCCGGGCTTTTGTTATTTTGCATTTCTTTAAGAGCTAATCCATATTCATATTCAGTAAGTGATCCGTTACATAATTGTTTTTTCTTTTCATTTAAAGCATGATGTGTATTTTTAAAAAGGATGTTATTATCGACATTCTTTCGTTTGTAGAGGTTTTCGAAAAACAGACGTTGTTCTTCTAGTATTTGATTTCTGTTTGTTATATCTTTGCCATCGACTACTAGTTTGTGTACCGTTTTTTGTTCGCTTCTACGTTGTTCATTATTTGCAAAGTATTTTGTATTTTTAACCAGGTTTTCCGAAGGAAAAAACTGGTTATTAGATTGGCGAATGCGGGCGGGCTGGCTTGCTGGCTGGCGGGCTGGCTGGCGGGCTGGCTGGCGGGCTGGCGGGCGGGCGGAACAAGCTTGTCCGGGCCATAACTATGTCGTTCATTGTCAGATTTTAAAATCATTTGGCACATTTGTTCACCATCATTGGACGGTGTGTCGCGCGAAATAATTACGTCGATATCTCCAAGGTCAAGGTCACACGTTGAGTTCAAAGGTCAAAAATGGCCATAAATGAGCTTGTCCTGGCCATAACTATGTCATTCATTGTGAGATTTTAAAATCATTTGGCACATTTGTTCACCATCATGGGACGGTGTGTCGCACGAAAGAATCACGTCAATATCTCCAATGTCAAGGTCGCCACGACTAAAAATAGATTTTTTTTAAAAAACAAACTTACAAAGGGGGTTAATTTTGTTTGTTCATTTCAAAAGTTCAGTTTGAGTTTTCTCCCTTTATCAGATTTTTTTTTTCACAATGAAAACCTGGTTTTGTGACAATTTTGTCCCTTGTTTTTCATTGTCTTCAACATGCTGTGCCCGCGCTCGAAAAATTATGCCATTGAGGTGTGTATGATATATTCCTTCTAACATTTGTTTTTTTAAGCAATTTCATCTTCAATGGCGGTGGTATCATTTGTGTTTGTTTCAAGCAATTGTTTTTCAAGTGTTTCAATGATTTTTATGGTTTCAATTTCAAGTTTTTGTGTTTCTTTTTGTTTAAATGACGTGTATCTTATTGTTGTGTTACGTATATTACCTTTAATTATTTCCCATAAGGTGTTGGGGCTTGCATCTTTGTTATCTTGAACTGTATTGGTTATTTCCTGTTTTATTTGCGTTTGGTATTGTGGATCTAATAAGATGCTGTTATTAAGTTTAAAGTATCCTGTTCCTCTTTCAGGTTGTATTTTATGCAGTTTAAGTTCAACTAGCGAGTGATCAGTCATAAATCCTGGTTTTATTTTGCATGAGTCAATAATATTGCACAGTGACTCAGATATTAAAAAATAGTCTAGATGCAAAATATTGTTGGTTTGGTGTTTGAGTGCCATGTGAATTTGCTCTCATTCGGATTAACTGTACGCCAGATATCTATCAAATTGTAGTTTTTAATTATGTTATTCAGAATGTTTCTATTTTTTGTGTGAGTATAAAGGTTTCCATTCCTTTTATCTAATAATGGGTTAAGAACAATATTGAAATCACCTCCGACTATAATGTTTTTATCTTGGTTATTTATTATAAAGTATTATAATGTTTCCTAAAAATTGGATTCATTTATTTTAGGACCGTAAACGTTTATTAATGTCAGTTGTGTTTCGTGTATTTTTATATCTATACTTGCTTGTCTACCAATTATTATTTCGTTAAAGTTTTCAACTGTGATCCCTTTATTATTTTTAATCAGAAAGGCGATGCCTTGTTTATTAGTATGTTGTCCACTGAGATAGATGTCTCCATCCCATTCATCTTTTATGGTTTGTGCTAAAGTGTGTGTTAAGTGACATTCTTGTAAAAGGCATATGCTATATTTTTTTATCTAACCATTTAAAGATTTTTATGCGTTTGTCTTTATTGTTTAGCCCTTTTACATTCAAAGTACAAATTTTAATACTCATATAAAAAGATAGTTGAGTACATGATAATTTTTAGTGTGTCTGTCCATTTGTTTTTTTATTATAAGACACAATGAAAGTTTTATATGTTTTGGTGTTTGATGTAAAAGTGATGTGTATGTACAAATATAGTTAACATTTTATCTTGACATATACCATGGAATAAAGGGAAAGAAAGGTGTTGTTCTTTCAGCCAGAAGTATATGGTGCAAGAGATTGTAAATACCACTGGTTGACAATAGGGAATTAAATAATGTGGAACGGGAGTATTCTCAACGCCCTCCAGAACTTGGTGTATCACAGAGTTCCTGACAATTGCAAGAGTAGCTGTCAGAGAATTGAATCTTCAATACCCATCTAGAAACAGAGAAGAAGGAACAGAGCTTTTTGCTGCAATAACCATGTACATTGAACGCCTCGTTTAACACGGAAATGAAACAAAAATGAACTAAATGATACTTCCTTACAAGCTCGCTTACGTGCATTGGTTGACAAAATGTCAATTAATAGATATAGTTGTGTCTGAAAGCAGAGCAAGTACTAGTTTTTTAACAAGCTGTTGGCTTTGTATGCGCTGTCATTGCCATGTATGATTGTGTGTCAATAAAACAATACATATTTGCATATGTGGCCAAAATGCTAGGTTTATTTGTTATGAACACCCTGAAATTAAAAAAAAAACACAAACCAGGTTACGGTGTATATGGAATCAATACCGTCACGGGGGAAGTAGTTTTACACGAAGGGTGAGTGTCTGGAAATATAATTTCTGGATCACTGCACTGTTTGCGTAACACTTCCAAATTTCATATGAACGGTGGAATGCTTCTGTTCTGCCCATGTGTGGCAATCGCCCTTATACTGCCAAATAGTTATACATTTTTTTGGCATACGGTATGAACAAGGCAACACAAGGTGCGCCTTGAGACGGTTCTGTAAAGACTAAAGATAAACGAGAGAAACTGACTCATTACGACTGTCAAATTTGATATCATTGTGTCTTGCAGTCGTGTCAGAGGGCTGTCAGGTGTCATTTTCTCGTGTTACCTTGAATACAGGAGTTGTCATAAGGCACTTCTCGTCTTGCCTTGTTCCGCCAATGTGGGATGAGAATAGCAGTTTTATGCCATACAATAAGAGTGTTTCATATCCAAACTAATTTTCATTATGCAGTAGTCTAATTGTGACCTTGACCTTTGAGTAACATACCTTAAACACACCAGCATATATGGATAAATACATCAAGAGTTATGTACAACTAACTATTTGTTAAGGTACAACTACACCGAGTATGTGAAAGTGCAAAGGTAAGTCAGAGGTGGCTGTATTAGTTGCATTTGTTTGATGGTAATCAAGATGATATTTAAACAAGAACCGTTTGACATCCACACACTCGACTTTTCTCAGGGCAGTGCTAGATTATTATTATAAAATGAAAATCTAAGTGAAAAAAAAATATGTTGAACATGGGGCATAATTCAGCCAAAATATTTTTTGGGGATTATCTGTCTTGCAAGTTTGTGTTCTCCTGATGATAGTTAACAACAGCCCATTGTATAAAACTTGGATATCTTATCCGCCGGTTATCTTTGTCCACTGCTTAAACTTGTCCAAATTGGTTAAGTCCTTGGTTAACTTAAACAACAACAAAAAAACAATATCCAAAGCATGTGGTGGTCTCGTTAATCTTTTTATACAATTGGAATCCAAATTTAATTATCCAAAAACCAGATATATTGAAAAAGATAACCAATGATAACTTTTATCAAAGTTTACACAACTGGCTGCAAGTGTTCAAAGTTAGAGGTGAAAACATTTGAAAAAAGGACACCAGTCACACACTTAAACAAGACTGATGTCCTTAACTAGAATGGTCTGACAACAATAACTCAACATGCGTCGAAAAGTAGAGCTAAAACACATTAACATGATTAAGTCAAGCAAGGGCAAATAAAATTAATAATGACACTGTTTATTTTGGAAATTATTTATTTAAAATAAGACCGACTTTTTGTCATATCACAGCATAGCAATCAATGTGAAATCAATGTTATCAAAAAGTTAAGAAAATAAGAAAAAACAACAAAAACACAAGAACTCCGCGGACGAAATTGTGCTACGGACGCAGGCAGGACATGGAACATTGTACCATAAATAGAGATTTAACCTCTAAGTCTTAGTGAGACCTTGACCTTTGGGGTAGGTACCTGGCAGTTCAGCATGACACATTGGACAATGATGATGAACATTTGTGCCGAGTTAAATGAAATTCACTTGAAAGATGAAGAAGTTATGCTCCAGACACGATATAGGCATGATACTGTATCATATATGGAGATTTGACCTATAAGTGTGACCTTGACATAATAGGTAGGTACCCGGGTGTTTAACGCGACACATCGTCTAATGATGGGGAACATTAGTACCAAGTTAAATGAAATGCGCTTAATAAATGACAAAGTTATGCACCGGACACGAAATATTGTATCATATAATCATATATGGACATTTGGCCTATAAGAGTGACGTTGAACTTGAAGGTAGGGACCTGGGTGTCAAAAGCAACATATAATCTTATGATGGGAAAAATTTGTGCCAAGTTAAATGAAATTTGCTCGATAAATGACGAAGTTAGGCTCACGACACAAAACCTTGTATCATATTGTCATATATGGACATTTGACCTATAAGTTTGACCTTGACCTTGAAGGTAGGGACCTAGGTGTTAAGCGTTACTCATCGTCAAATGATGGGTAACATATGTGAAAAGTTAATTAAAATTCGCTTAATAAATGACGAAGTTATGCTTTGGGCACAAACAATTGTATCATATTGTCATATATAGACATTTGACCTATAAGTGTGACCTTGATCTTGGAGGTAATGACCTGGGCGTTAAGCGTGACACATCGTTTAATTAGGGGGGACATTTGTGCCAAGCTAAATGAAATTCGCTTGATAAATTACGAAGTTATGCTCCGGACACGAAACACCATCATATTGTCATATATGGACATTTGACCTATAAGTGTGACCTTGACCTTGGAGGTAGGAACCTGGGTGTTAAGCGCGACACATAGGCAAATGATGGGGGAACATTTGTGCCAAGTTAAATGAAGATGTTATGTTTCGGACACAAAACATTGTATCATATAGTCATATATAGACATTTGACCTATTAGTGTGACCTTGACCTTAAAAAATGTGACATGGTTGTTATGTGCGACTCATCATCAAATAATGGGGAACATTTGAGCCAATTTAATTAAAATTTGCTTGATAAATGACAAAGTTATGCTTCGGGCACCAAAAACGGTATCATATTGTCATAAATAGATATTTGATCTATAAGAGTGACCTTGACCTTGGAGGTAGGGACCCTGGTTTGTAGAGCGCGACATATCGTCTTATGATGGGGATCACTTTTGCCAAGTTAAAAGAAATTTGCTTGATAAATGACGAAGTTATGCTCTGGACGCGAAACACTATCATATTGTCATATATTGACATTTGACCTATAAGTGTGACATTGATCTTGGGGGTAGCAATCTTAATTAATGGCGAGACACATCGTCTAATAGTAGGGAGCCTTTGTAGCAAGATGAGTAAAATTTGATTAGTGATAAATGGCAAAGTTATGATCCGGACAAAAACGGGACGGACACACAGACGGACGGACGATCGCGATTCCCATATCCCCCTCCTACCTATCAGAGGGGGGGGGGGATATCAACTTAAACTGAAGGATATAAAATGCGAAAAAAAACTTGAAAATTTGTGTAATACAGAACTATTTCAAACTCTTCACAGACAGGCCTTTTAAACTGAGTAAGCTTTATTAAATAATAATCTCAAAGATGACGATGTATAACATTTATGTTCATTTGTATTTGCTATTTTTTTTATTAAAATGTTACTAAAAGTATCCATTAATATTTTATTAAATGTCAATAAAAGTATACATTTTTTTATCAGAAAACTTAAGTTTTAACTTTGTTCTCAAGAATAAAATCTTAAAAAATTACCGTTTTACATAAAGGGACACAGTTTCCCTATTCATTAGATAGAACATTTTTACCAGGTATCAAGAAATGTCTGGGATGAATTAAAAATGTATTTTATAGTTTATTTTACAATATTAATTATTTTCAGCCTTTTCAAAAATGACTTCCATTGTCTTAAATTTGTTCATTTGACACTAGTGCTAAAATATACACTTTCATTGTGTAAGAAATGAAATCTGGAAAAAATTAAACAAACTATGTTATAAATAAAAAAATCCAAATATTTACAAATGTAATGTCAATCTGACATTAAGAAATTTGAAATCAATATCCAAAGGCTCTGAAGTGCATCTATTTTTAGATCTGGCAATTTTCGCGAATTTTTTAAGGTTTCGTGAAAAGTTTCAAGAAAAGTCTTCCGTTATTTTACTCTTTTCGTGAAAATGTATTATTTTCAAGGTTTCATGAAAAGTTATCTGTTTTCGAGAAAAGTGATTTATTTTCGTGAAAACTTTAATTTATCTTTATGTGGTGGCAGTTTAGAGCACTAACAGGGAAAAATTCGTGTCAACATAATTTATTTTCATTTCGTGAAAATTTATCTGTTATCGAGATTTTTTTTCACGAAATCCGCCATTATTTTCACGTTATTTCATCTGGTAAGTAGTGGCACAAGAATGCTTCCATAACAAACACTTTTGTAAAATGGATACAAAAATGCGTGTATTATGCTGTATTACACTATACGTAAGCCACGATACGGATGACCTATAGATAATAAGATAATACAATGGCTTCTAAAAAAAAAACGTCTATTTCAAAAATGGAAAAAAGGGAGATTGTTTTAAGTGCTTTGAATGTCAAATTATTTAATTAACTTATCCATTTTAATATTTTTTTTAATAAACTAGGATACAGTGTCTAATTTAATAGCGCATATGTATATTGAATATATATTTATAAATTTAACATTTCTCGTTGCTAAGAGATAGCATTTTACTTAGAAGAGAAAGCAGTAATACATATAAAAGGTTAGGCTATAGTGTCTTATTTATTAACGCATATTTATATTGTTTATATATATATGTATACATTATACATTTCTCGTTGCTAAGAGATAGCATTTTACTTATAACGAAAACAGCAAAAACTATGTTTATGGCTGTTTTCATGTGCAAGTAATCTTACGATGATTAAAAGGATGCCTTGATGTGATATTTTACAAAATATTGCAGATATTTTTAATTGTCAAATGAATATACATGTGTGTGAGTGATTAGACATGCCATTATCATATCAACATATTGTATGCTTACAAAACAAAACAAAAACACACAGCGACGTAAGCCAATGTCTAAGCGTATCATTAGGTCTTTGTTTTATCCCTGACAACAGTGATGTTGCCATAACATATTTTCACTGACTGTTTGTTTTATTGTACTAGCATTGCAAATAGTCGAATTAAAAACTCTGGAAAAATAATACCGCGTGCAATAATAAGTTAAATTTTAATAATTTAAATATATTCAACAATTAAATTTTGTCTTTTTTATATTATCGACGGTACAAAAGGTCATGCATGGGTTATTTTACACTCAACCATACTGACAGAGAACAAAACAATACGTGCGCATAGTGCCTGAGGCAAAACCAAAGTGTTACTCAAGCGAGACTATTATTAATAGTGCAATACACTGTGGCAAGAAGAAAGTGTTCCAACGACAACAGGGTGGTTTATGCTCTACGTGGTGAGCTGTTTGGCCATGGCAAATTTATCCAGTGTTCGTTTTCTTCAAATTTAACCATTTCAGTTTTGTTCATGTGGTTCTTGTATAGGATCTTCCCGTTAGAATACCAAGCATCGCTAATTGCATCCGTCATCTTCTTTTTTACACACATGAGCACATGAAGATTTAATTTTGTCAGGTCATCGTTTATGTGTACGTTACTCCCTTTCAGTTTCTTTCTGTTGGATAGAATGTCACTTTTGGTTTGCCGGCTTCTCAGTCGTACAATAATGACTCTATTCTGGTTGCTCTTGTTGGGAAGTCGGTGTGCAATGACTTGAGTTATAAGAATTGAAACTAATTCATCATTGGCATGCCTTGATCAAAACAGTTGCTGATTTAGACGTACTTTTTCTTGTCCTATTTCCGTTTTACGAAAGTGATACAGGCGACATACTGTCAAGTGCGACATTGTCTAATGCAGATTTGAAGTGTGCGATGCAAATGACATACTGTCAAATGTCCCATTGTCTAATGAAGATTTGAAGTGTGCGATGCAAATGACATGCTGTCAAGTGAAATATAGTCTATTGAAGGTTTGAAGTATGCGATGCAAATGACATACTGTTAAGTGCGAACCAGTCCTACGAGGCTTTGACAACAGAGATGCAATGGACATACTCTCGAGTGCGATCATGCATAATATTGACGATGATTGCGCGAGTCACATATTTTCAAGTGAGATATTGTCCTCTGACGATTTCTCGCCGGTTATGCAAGTGAGATATCGGCACTTGTCGTTTGACATACCGGTACTTCGGGGTACTTTGTAAGAGGACCAATACTTTATTATCTCAATACGACAGTCTTTTATAATATATATTCACGTAAGTGTAAAAGGGAAAGAAATATAAGTATATATTGTTCAATTCTACTGAAATCATACCATGCATTGCACAAATCTTACCATCCACTACTAGTTCACTTTTTGCGATTATGATATACATGTATTCAACAACTCAGAACTTGTTCAGAAGAAGGTTGTCCAAAATGTGTCACATCAAAGTAACACCGCGGTCATTAATTTCGCGCGTCATGCGTACTATTTAAGTTTGCAATAAAATAACTCAAATGATATGAATCTTCTAAGCAAGCGGGGATATTCCAAACAGCTTCAGGCAATCCGAATCGCACTAATGGTAGTATTTGATCTCATCAACCTTATGATAGTGACAGACAGACGGACAGACAGACAGACAGACAGTTTATTCCGACTTATACATTAGTACATCGTCTTCATACACAAATATACACATTATTCTCTGTCACGTAAATAGGTATAACAACATTACATTACTTAACATAACATAAGTGGTCATTTAAGAATAAAAATACAAATAAACACAATCAATTGCACGAATACGTAAATTCCATCAAAGCGGTAATGAAATTTGTTTAAACATAACATAAATGGTCAATTAAGAATGCAAATATAAATAAACACAATCAATTGGAAGAATACGTAAATTCCATCAACGCGGTGTTTATAAAGAAACACAATCAATTGCAAGGATACGTAAATTCCATCAAAGCGGTAATGACATATTTTTAAACATAACATAAATAGTCATTTAAGAATACAAATATAAATGAACACAATCAATTGCAAGACTACGTAAATTCCATCAAAGCGGTGTTTATAAAATATAAATAAACACAAACAATTGCAAGAGTACGTAAATTCCATCAAAGCGGTAATATTTTTTTTTAGACATAACATCAAAGCGGTAATGAATTTTTTTAGACATAATATAAATGATCATTGACGAATACAAAAATAAATAAACACAATTTTTGCAAGGATATTGTGTTTAATAAAATAAATAAGCACAATCTATTGCAAGGATACGTAAATTCCATCAAAGCGGTAATTAATTCTTTAAACAACATTATTTAGAATTGTATTTCTTTTAGCAAGAGCTTCCTTCATATATTTACTTACATTTGAAATAACTGATTTGTCACATGAAACTAATAACTTGTGGAATTTATATACAGATGGGTTTATATAAAAATTACGGCTAATATATGTTTTCCTTAAATCAGTGTAACAGCGGCATATACATATAAAATGGTATTCATCTTCTAAGTCAGCATCATTACAGCATTAGCAATAACGTTCATTTCGTGGTATATTATTTTGGGCGTATCTGCCAGTTTGTATTCTCAGCAGATGTGCAGAGACTCTTAATCTTACAAAAAATAATCGCAGACGTCTCGGAAGTAAATCTAAATAAGTTTCATATTCCAAACAGCTTTTAAAAACTTTATACATATCTAATACAGTACTATTATTCATTTTACTATACCAGTCTTGTTTAAAATTGTCAACAAGTCTACATTTGAACTCGCTAATAAAACTATTAACTTGTACAGCGTTTGGATTTTCAAATACATAACCAAATCCAAGATTGTTTAACATGTTCTTGACATTTGAGACCCAGTTTGTATAACCTTTATTGCAATCGCTCAAGGCTTGTTTGTACACAGTTTGCATTATGATATTGCTATTGTTCAGAACTTTAAACCAATATTTAATAATTTTAACAAACCTGTTTACATTTAATGGGTATCTACCTAATTCCCCATAAACAGTAACATTACATGTATTTATTTTCACCTGTAGCAATCTCTTGCAAAATTTTAAATGTATGCGTTCTATATCATCTGATTTCGTAAAACCCCACACTTCTAAAGCATAATTTAAGATAGAACCCACAAAAGCGTCAAACAACTGGCAAAATATTTTCGGTTTTATATCAAATTCATTGCATTTAAACAATAATGTATTCAATGCTTTAAGGGCTTTACCAACCAAATGTTCTTGGTTTAATTTGAAGCTTCCAGTATAATTCAACACCGTGCCTAAATAGTTAAAGTTATCAACAACTTCAATATCATTGCCATTATAAGACCATTTTTCATTTTCTTTTAATCGTCCTCTTCCGAAATACCATTATTTTAGTTTTGGCAGTGTTAACATTTAGCCCCCAAGCATTGCAGTATACATATAATTTATCTAAATGTGATTGGACTTCAGCAGGTGACTTGCCTAAAATAGCCATGTCATCAGCAAATAATAATAAAATCAACACAATATCATCTATACTCAAACCAGAGTTAATACTATCTTGTAAGTAGAGTTCAAGATCTACAACGAATAAAGAAAACAAGATCGGTGACATTACCTCCCATTGCCTCAGTCCAACCGCATAACTAAAATAATCTGAATACGATGATCATGATTTTACACGTGACTTAACATTCGCATACATATCCTTAACTATTCTAAGCAATTTACCTTGTATTCCAGACTTAAACATTTTCAACCATAATGCATTGCGGTAAATACTATCAAAACATTTTAACATATCGACGTATATAACATATAAACGTTTATTTTCATTCAAAAAATTTTGGACAATTGACATCAGTATAAAAATAGCATCAACAGTTGAATAGCCTTTTCTAAATCCGAACTGTGCATCCGAAATGGTAGTGTTTTCATCGCAAAAGGTTTCAATGCGTTTATTTAAAATCGTGGTATATAATTTTGAAAAGCAGCTTACTAAGGTAATCCTTCTATAGTTATTTACATCATTAACTGAACCTTTTTATGCAAAAGGATTATAACCCCTTCTGTCCACTTATCGGGGGAAAAAGCCCGATACAAAAATACCGTTTAACGCATCGCATAAATGGGCAGATAAAATATCAATACATTCAAGAAAATATTCATTCAACATACACTCACTACCCGATGATTTATTTCGTTTTAAATGTTTAATCGCATTGCGAACTTCCTCAACAGATATAGGCAAGTCAAGTTCACGAAATACAGAATTTTCTAAGTTAAAATCGTTATATGAACAGAAATGCTCTGCCTCGGTATGAGAAAAACCAGCATTATCGTTACTAAGGTTTTCAAAAAACTTTGTAAATTCTTGTAATGATATTATATTTTTTAATGACGCTATTTTTTGCTTTGAAAAAACGCCATAAGTCCCTTGGTTTGTGTTTCCTTAAATTTTCGATCTTCTACATTTTTTGCCTATAGCAAACGGCTTTCTTCCTGTGAATTAAGTCTTTATAATATTTCTTACTTGAACATAAACATTCTCTGTTTGTATCTGATTTACAAGAGTTAAAAACACGTAAAGCGGCGTGGTACAAATTTCGTGCAGTAACGCACTCGTGATCAAACCATTCCGCATGCTTTATACAGGTATCAACATTAAAACTGGGGTTTGTTTTATAAACACGACTTTTGGCAAATAACGGGTCCGCAACACTGCGAATAATTTCAGTAAAACTAGTCAAAACGTCATTAATTGATGATCGACTTGAAAAATCTGTATGGTGCACAATATTATTGAATGCAGGTAACACAGAAATAATCCCTGAACGAAATTGTTCTCGTAATGCATCGTCCCATTTATAATTAACATCGGTGTAAGACGGATACTCTGACGAGACATTATTGCATAATAACAAAAAATGTAACGGGCGTGATCACTGAACTCGTTAAAATCATGCACGGTAAAATCCGATATATATGAAAAGCTGCATTCTTTTGTCAACAAATAATCAATGACAGACGTACCGTTATTAGAATAAAAAGTTTGCATACTGCTATTTCCTACTCTACCATTAACAATACGTAAACAGGTAGATTTGCATAAATCAAGTAATCTAACGCCATGACTATTAAGTGAACTATCCATATAGTATCGAATCGGCTTTACCATTGTCTGTTTTTTAACACTTATATTGCACGTATATGCTATTGTTTTGTGTGTTTAACTGGCGACGAAATCTTTTTTGTTTGATCGTTTGCTTTTCATGTACCTTGCGCTTTCTAGAGCGGTAAAGACTGCGTAATGCCTTCATTTTTAATCTTAGCGTCTATAACTGGCGTCTTGAATCCTGGAAATAGTAAGCATAGTATTCCGTTTAGTAAGCATAGTAATACGTTTGAGGCATATTCAAACATAAGTATTGCATGTGTGTTAAAATAAACAGGTAAGAATCACACTGCGTAAATAATACGGTCTAATGCCTTGTAATACGCACACCAAATGTAAGCATTAAGTATGTGAGAAAACATAAAAATATTAATACAACAATGTATACAAAAACATACAAATAAATGATAACTCTTGATCTCTAAAGAGAAAAGGTTCTCGAAAACATTCGCACCAATGCCGAATTCATTCACGCGAGTTATTTCGTGCAAAACCTTCTAACATTTGTGTGAGCTGTGTTTGTCGTTTGAAAGTCAGGTCCCAACATATTTTTAAAAGGAAGTCAGTAGAGGCGAAAGAGCGTATTCACTGAAAAGAAGTATAAATACAAAGTGGCTTACCGTGTGAAAATAACTGCTACTCCTTTACGAAACTACAAAACGGCGCCATATTGAAAGTAAGTTCCAACTAACCTCACTTTAAAACGCATGCCCCACCCCCTGATGTTGGTCGTCGAAGATACAAGTGGCATACTGTATCCTTTTAACATTGATATTGGGTATGCAGGTGACATACAGTCAATTGCAATCTTGTCATATGATAATAAATATCGCTGATGCAACTGACATTGTCAAGCTTTTTCTAATGAAAATTTAACGTTGATGATGCAAGTGACATACTGTCAAGTGTTTTCAGGTCAAATTGGGAGTTGACACCGTTGGCATGACCTATTATCAAGTACCACAATGTCCTATGATGATTTAACGTCGGTGATATGATACACAATGTAATGTCGATTGTGCGTTTGTCCTTATGCAATTTGGCGTCGCTAGCGTGAAATATTGTTCCGTACAATCTCTTCCTATGAAGATATGATATGATCGGGGGGCATAGCGTCAAGTAAGATCTTGTCCTATTAAGATTTGACGTTGTGAGCGTAGCATATTGTCAAAAACGAGTATGTTCTATGCCCAATCAGCAATGGATGAAGGCCAGGATTGAAGTGTAAGATTTCTAGGTGACATACGTCGAATGAAAACTGGCAGTATGTAAGCAGTTTATCATGCATCTACTAAAGCACAATTAGGATGAAATATCAATACCAAGCATCAACAGTGAGCCTCTTGGAGGACCGGGCTTCAAGTATGTTTGTAAAGCATTGTCACAGGCTTGCACAGGCTAATCAGGAACGACACTTTGTTTTATGAAATGTTTCGTTTAATTAAAGTCTCTTCTGAACGAAAATCCGGTCTAGACAGAAAGTGTTGTCCCTGATTAACACATGCGAATCTGTGAAGATACATTAAGAGCATGCATTAAACCCGGTTTTCCAAGAGTCAGGCCCATGCTAAATCTGAATTACAACAACAACAACAACAACATTCATTTCAGCGATAAAGCTTATACAAGCTCTTAGCCTACACATATACATTTTATATATACAAATAATGCAAGTAATGGCAGATGTGGATTACGTGTTAAATTGAACACATAGTGTTAGTGCAAAAAATATATAATATATTCGTTTGAAAAAAAAAAAAATTCAACATTGACAACAATGTAATGTTAAGAAGTACAGTATTCATTCACTAAAAATTATGTTAGTATCCAGCAACAAGTTATAGAAATAATTAAAAAACTAATTATTTCAATACGAGAATGATGGTTATAGTTATTTATAACAAATTACAATTTCTGAAAGTTGATATAATATCATAAATAATTTATAGCTTAGCCATTAAAAAAATCAAAATGAAACAACACGTTGAGTGGAAGTATAGTTTTATTTTCACTGGACATCAGACTTTGAAACTTTGAAATTGATTGCCATCTGCAGTACTGTGACTTTAAAAGTTTTCTTCTTAGGTGCGTATATATGGGGCAAACTAGTAAGAAATGGTACGCAGTGTCTACAGTATTCATAATACATAATTTGCACTTACGGTTTTCTTTTTCAATATTATTGTATCGCCCCTTTCTATTTCTAGGTTATGCGATGATAAACGGAATCTGCTTAGGGCAATTTTATATTTTGGTTCATTAATTTTGTCTAAATAACTTTCTAACGATAAACTATGTTTGAATAAACAGTACGTAGAGAGACGGGTAGAGCTGTTAATATCGGCGTGCTATGTTTGAGTATTATTGTCTAATATTCGTTGTTTGCATTGTATAAATTGAGATTCGGTTATGTTTTGGTTTATCCATAATTCGGACATTCCGATGCTGTCGAGAATGGATTTTACATGGCATGCCCAGTTTTGATTGTTGTATGTATGTCCATTGTCCGTATCGTGTTTTAGCATATTGTATGTGATTTTGATTAAGCTACTCTCATTTGATGATAGTAGCTTGAACCAGTATTTAATGATGTTTATTTTCCGTATTTCATTAAAGGGTATTCTTCCTAATTCTCCATACAACGCGCTAAGGTTGGTTAATTTATTTACAGACAGTAATTTCCTTAAAAATTTCGTGTGTACGGCTTCAATATTTTTTGCCTGTGTGGTACCCCATATTTCAGAAGAGAAATTCAAAATTGATGCTACTAAGATATCAAAGAGTTTGCTTTTTGTGCCGAATTCATTCATGTTGAGCACTAAGAAAAGTCGGTGCATTGATTTGGACGCATGGCCAATCCATACGCTGATAATGAACAGTTCAGAACAACAGTGCAACCATAACCAACATTTGAAGATAATACTATAGGAATCATTTTATTCATAGGTGATCTATATGATCAGACGAGCTTTCACGCAAAATTCCCGACGAAATACGACTAGCGCGTTTTTTAAGTTAATTGCGTTTTGTATTATGATTGATCTGAAACCATATAGGCCACTTCATGTGAAAATGGGTCTTATACCATATGCGGCTAGTGAAGCTCCAGAAAAGTCTTTGCACACGATTTGTCTTGTCAGAAGATATCATGTCAGCTGTAAGGAAAGCTTCTTACAAGATTACGCAAATGCGCAGGATATTGTGAAGGCTACGTTGGACGCATTTGGCGTTCGAACCATTTCCGCATGAAGCGGCTCATAATTTGGTTTTGCTCGATCATACTTAATGAATATGCATGTGCATATTAAAGAAGAAGACGTTCATTTCATTTATAAAAAACGTTTTTCTTCGATTACTTTCTGGATTAGCCTAACATTATTAACATATAGCTTGAAGTATTATATGATACTTATTTCAAGTAGCTATTTATACTTGTTACATGTGCTATGTTCGGAGTGAATGTGTAAAGCAAAACGACGATTGTTTGTTTTTGAAGGGTGGAAGCATGGGCAAGGGTACGACAGTGAAAGGGAAGTCGGACATTGACCTCACGATGATGATGTCCTGGGAGAGATATCATACTGTGGCTGATCTGAAGGCTGATATGCCCTGGGTTTTGAATACACTGAAAGAAACATTGAGTTGTAAGCGAAGCCATTTAGTTTGATATTTCAATTGTATAAAATCAATATTTAGTTCATCAACTTGGAATGTTACGAAATATATGTAAACATTGAAAGTGTGTATTCAACAAACATATCTTATAACTTAGTGTTTTCAACGAAGCTACTGCTTCTCGCATTCTTGTATGTCGAATAAGGCAGGCAGGCTTTAAGTATTATCTAATGAAACGACATGGAAATAATTATTTTAATGCATACTACATCCTAGTATGAGAAATATTGCGTTATGATTCAATAAATGTATTTGAGCTTCACTTATGTTTTCTTTGCGAGAGACACTCTTTTTACAAATCATATTAGAAAAACAAACGTGTTGCTCTTCATGCATACAATTGCATATAAATATGTTCATGACCATGTATGACACAATTTTTCAAAGGTATACCGAATGTCTATGTGAATGGGTCGACAGCCCACGCTGTTCAGGTAACATTGGCAGATGAATCAGGGAAGGATCATTCCATTGGCATACTTCCTGCTGTAGACTTGACCCAACACGGTATGGACTGGTTGCCTTTATATCTTTTCAATCCCCTCCCCTCACAAGAAGAACGGTGCATTAATGGAAATCAATTTTCCAGTCAATATTTCTGTCCAAAGTTAAATGTGTTGACACACCAAATGACAATGATCATGTCTGTCTGTCATAAGATCGTTTATTGAATGTCATATGTTGAAAACGAAACGCGAACTGTATCCCAGTGTATTCTTTGTTTTTATTTAACCCATCTATTCTGGCGTCAGACAACTTGTTAACAAAATGTAAAAACGAACGCCTAATTAGTGTGTGACTAATTACATAATAAACATTTTTCGGAAACACATGGTTAAATAAGTTGTAATTTTGTTTTGTTTTTTGTAATCGTTGTCGGTGTTATTATTGTTGTTGCTGTCCATGTATGAAAATCAATTCATGAAATCGAAAAATTCAAGAAATGCCCCGGGCTGTTCATATTTGCATTTAGAAACAATTGAAACAATATTTCAACGGATGCTTGGACCCGACCTTTTGATCAAGGCCTTCTATTCGGCCTGCCTGGCCCCACTCCAAAAGGATTTGGTCAGGGGTCTCCCAACCAAGGTCAAATCACTAATTCGACATATCAAGTTCTGGAACAAAGACAAGGTCTAGGTAGGTATACTTAGGTGACAGTCATAATATAAATGTCGATTTTCCAGTAATCAAACGTCGCGCACTCACGCACGCAAACACAGAAATACATAACAATATGCATGATAATTGTTCAATGATAAAACGGCACACAAAACAACGCACACACGGGCGCTCACACGAACGCAGACACGCACGCACATAAACGGAGAGAAAGATAAACCATACATATTACTTCTCTCTTAAACGGATTCATTGAACATATTGACACGATTACATGGTTGCTCTTTGTCTTCAGCCAATTTCAGAAAGTCGCTGTCCAACCTCGTACGTCTATGAAATTATCATCATAGACGCCTGGGTGAATGCGGGACGCATTAAGAGAGCTGCGCACGCAGTTCTCACCAAACTATGTCATCACCGATGCATATTAAACCTTTGAGTGATTGAATTACGATTAAATGGAATTGGATGTTTTTTTTATATTTTAATTACAATAATTTGTATTCAAAATTTATTCACCAGTATGTGTGTTTTTGTGATTAAGTCTGGTTCATGTATCAGGGAAGACTGGTCATTGAACCGTTTGAAAACCTTATTTTTTCAGTTGCAGTTCAAAGGCGGTGACTACAGCTTCAATCTATTTTCTTTTGTTTTGTACATGCTACTTCTTGGAATTTATATTCCATTTGTATTTTGCCTTTAATAAAATACTGACAATGGTAACGCTAATGTTTCTTTCTCTTCTGGATTATATAAATATATGATATACAAAACAGAGCTTACTTCACTCTCTTGGGTCAAAATAAGTCAATATTATGCATAAAACTTTTTAATGGGTTTGTGATCCATGTTAATTCTATATCAAATAGATGTTTACAAGCTCTGAAGGAAAAACCCAGATGATGTTGCTTGAGGTTTCCCCTTATTTGGTTTAAATATTGATTGGTATTGCCCATTCGTAAATAAATGGTTTATTTTTGTTTTTGGTATTTCAATTATTACTCAAAATTCTTAATAATTTTTCAAACCAACGTTTCCTTCTAAATTTTGTAGACAAACGACATCTACAACAACCGCGATTTTGACTGGGACGGCGTCGCGGAAGAGGCACAGAAATGGCTCGATAAACCCGTATTTTATGGCGTTTACAACACATCTAGATCGGGGCTTTAGCTGCAAAGAGCTGGACTTAAATGTTTTAACAATACTAACTTGTATGACAAACTGTATTTAATACTTTCTGACAAATACTGTGTGATTTATTACTTCTCTATTCCTTGCTTGAATATATATTATTGTGTAATCATTTGAACCTTTAAGTATTTAAAAATGTATTCCTTTTAATATCAAAGTATTTTTAGCCGCACATATGTTACAAATGTGTTCTACTGAATCGCTCGAAATATTATTAAAAGATGTTGTTATTAAATATCTTGTACTTACATGTATTTTGTCTGGATGTCATAATATCAGCTTATATGAAGTGTGCATACCTATTAAGTATACGGCATAAATAGTTCTATACAAGTTTTCATTATTGTTATAAAATGATTTATAATATATTGTGTTTATTGGCTATGGTGTACGGTTAAAATGAAAAGAAAAGAAAACTAAGAAATATTGTCACTGCTTTTCGCCGTACACCAGCAATACTATTTCTTGATGACTTCCTTTAAAACTTCTTACTCAAACTAGTTGTTACACGTCAAACAATGTTAATTATCGATACTTTTCACTGTTATTTTTCACTGTTTGAAACAGTGATATATCAGTTTTCATTCACTGATATTTCTCTATCAACCGCAAGCATAAAATAAACACATGTTATCAGTTCGAATTCAATCGAAATTCATATCTTCCAATAATAAATTAGTCTTATATCAACGCCTCTTGCCTTGCAATCTTTTGTAACTTAAGTGTAGTAAATATTAACGATGGATTGTTGAAATCGGAAGATAAATACAGCTGCACTCAAAATGGTTTAGACCAGGCATTTACAATACACACCTCAACGATTGTAGAAGGTAAGTTTCGATTTGTAAAACGATGATATACGCATTTTTTTGCTCCCATTATAGCCATAAATATTGATTTGTATTAAAAATATATACTACATGTATTATACAAACAAGGTAAGTTCCATTTCGGTTTGTTTCATGTATGTAAAAATACATTCGTATACACAAGAAGATTTAAAAAAATGTTTATGTTGATTTTGTACAATGGTAAAAACTTTCGCAAATTGGAGGATCTTAATTAATTTTCGTCAAATGTTATTAAAGTACTTGATCTCGAAACGAGAAAAACGTCGTATCGAAAATGTGAAATACATTTATAAATAAGAAATTATTTTTATGTCAGCAAGTACAGTTGTTATCTTCGAAAAACTTTTCTGAAAATAATGTGTTCTGACCTTTGTAACATATGTATTTTAGTGTTTTTTTCCAAAAAGCGTTGAATAAAAAGTAAACGATAACTCACAATACAATAAACAATAAATATGCCTTCCATTACACTAGATTGTGATACATAGCGTTCAATATATCGTTACAGGGTTTGTAGCACAAGGTTGTTTCCAGAAAGTATTCACAATGCCAAAATTTCGTCCACGTGATGTAAGTGAAGCATATTTGGTTTTCATTAAATTAAAACAAAAACTATTTGATTTGTCGGTTGAATGCCATGGTGTTTAATATTAGCTTGAACAGTTTAAAAGCATAAAACATGGGAATTCTTGTTTATCTCACAATTTCACAAATTAGATAGGCATTTAATCGAATTTTGTTATAAAGTTTAAGCAGCGAAAGTTGTTTGTTTAACATTCAATACATTATGAAGTTATTTTCAGTGTCCTGCCAAATGCAGTGAGCGAAGGTTCCAGAACAGCAAGCAACTGCGTCGTCATTTTCTGAGAGATCATCGTCTCGTAGCAGAGTATTGTTTCAGATGCAAGGAACCATTCTTATCAACAATGGCATTTCAAGACCATAACAGAGCAAAACATCCGTAAAATGTGACATATTTCTTGTGCCTCTATGCATTACATTAGTTTTCTTTATTGCATTCAGGGTGTATATTATGCGTGTGTACATGTGTGTATTATAAACTACACATCAGAGAACATAAAATGTAGTTACGTTAACACGTTGTTAATTGTTATTACAACATGTATGTAGAAATAACGAAATCCAAGAAACATTACCATGAAAGAATTTTCTGTCAGCTTGTCTTTAATTTAAAGCAAAATACCTATTTTTAAATATAAAACAAGACAGTTCACACAGTACGACATTTAAAATGATTAAAGCAGGGGTCACCGCCATGGAACGGTGAATGTCAAGATTGGGATTTTTACTGATCTGTGAGAGCAGTGGTATAATGGTAGGACGCTGACTTAGGGATCGAGAGGTCCCGGGTCCGAATCCCGCCCTGACCACTGGAATTTCCTTGAGCAAGAAATTTATCCCACATCTGCTCCTCTCCACCCAGGTGTATAAATGGGTACCTGTGAGGGAAATAAGCCAATGTGACGTGGCTGCATACTGCGCCACGATGTTAAGGGACGACTTATGACCCAGTGATCAGGGAAAAAATGTAAAGCACCTTTGAACGCACTCTCGATTATGAAAAGATCGCTATAAAGGACGGTATAAAAATGTTTGAAGGATACCAAACCTCTCACTTCGCCTAGAAGTAATCTGAAAACATACATGTGAAAGTAAACATTAACTTATAGCATCATAGGTAAAATTAAACAACAAACTAACAATAAATGATAATAATAGTGAGATTTAGTAACGTTGAATTTTTGTTTCATTGGTTTGTTTTCGCACTTTTGAACAGTATTTCATTCATATAAAGGCGAACAATTAACTAACTCAAACGGTTCCTCGGTAAGTTGGTTTCCCAATACAAAGTGCACATACATATGCCGCAGACTGACAACTTTCCTACTTGAATGAGACGAAGGGTGAAAGTGGCAATAGAAAGTATTTCAGGAACAACCCCCACATAAGTTATGTTGCCGGGATCGAGCGCGCGGCCCTAGGATTAGATTGGCTTACTTTTAAATAACTCTGTGGTTCAGAAACATTAGTGCAAAATAACTGTTTGATGCAAGATGAAATGAATCAAGTACACGTATCAGCTAAGGCACAGAACAACAACATTCTAATACATTAATAGAAAATTGTTAACAAGGAAACAGAAAAAAGAATCAAATAATATTGTTTCAACATATTTCGCAGCTTTGTCCCTCGGCCCTTCCTACTATATTTCCCATTTTTTATTCTGAGCGTTTTTTTTTATATAAATAAGTTAAATATCAGGATATATATCGTTGGATATCAGGGTGCAAGATCACGTGACTCTTTGGCTTTCCACCTTTTAACTTCAATGGATTTACACGACGGTAAGTGGTCCTTTATTTCAAATAACTTTTTAAAACAAGTTTTCTTAAGTATTGCAACTAGTGCACACAATACAGATGTGTATGCTGCTTATGGCAATGTGAAAAACATCAGACTAACTATATTTAATAAGCATGTGTTGTTGTTCAAAAATCTATTTTAATGCATTCTTTGAACACGGTTTTATTTTACTCAACATGAAATTTGTCGTATTCAAGGATTTATTCTTATACCTCAAAATATCGGCACAAACAGCAAGAAAAACTGTATTTTATGCACTATTGATTTTTGCTCATGTTTTTTTCAATAACGTGACATATTTGCAAAATTAAGTTCTTAACGGTGTGATTACATTCTGTCCAGCCCGTGTGTAAACCCCTGAAAACCACGTTGATTCTGCACCCTGATATTGAAGAAACATTTTGGAAAGCTACCGTACAAACATGCTCCTCTTCAATGGTTTGCCTAAGCGTAATTGTTAGGTGAAGATTTCCTCAAAATTGATTTCAATCAGTAGATCACAATTTTTAGTTCTTTTCCGAGGTTTATTTTCAGAAAATATCGTCAAGAATGCACACAATAAAATAAAAGTAAGCCGCATTATATGCATACGGTGTAACTTAAACCAACAATGTTTAATTGAGATTGATTTTTTTTAATGGGTTATTGTTTTTCGCGCAAAACTTGAGTTACTTGTGATGACCTTTGCTTATTATTTACTAGCGGAAATTGAAACAAACTTTATAAGAAGGAACACAAACACAGTGCCGGGCTCATTCTAAAATTACACTCTCTTATCGATTTTCCGCAGATGTATGGGGAAATTCTATAATTTAAAATGTATGCTGACATTCTCGTGTGCGCTCTACTTCGGTGTTATTTTCTTCACGAAAAGGAATGCCCCTTTAAATCGTACGGTTGCATTATCTCTTATATCTTGCACTATGCTGTAATCAGTTCAAAGCACTCCACGAACTGAGATTAAAAATAATCGGATGAACGTGCATATCTTAAGGGCTTTTTGTATATATACCCTGAACAGCTTTAGTGAAAGTAGGTCTGAGCATTTTGACGGTTTATTTATAGTTTGTCTAGAACCTATCTAACAATTGCAGAAAGACCGCTACAGTAATGAAAGCGTCGGTAACATACAAGACAGTCTGCAATGGATGCACGATATAACATTTCAGCTCAAATAGCGGCACCCATTCTCACACAAGATACTTCGGCTATACTTAAAGTTATTTTGTACAATTAGTAAAGAAGCTACATATAAAATTCTTCCAAACCATTATTTCCTGAAACCTAAAATATGAAGGAGTGAAGCCTCTACGAAAATACATTATAATAAATATAATCGTAGGGATAGGGATTTGACATTTGAACGTAGGGGAAATCGTCAAATTATCTGCTATCCATGTCTAAACAAATACGTCTGTTCTAATGCCGTTTTTTCCTTGAAGACGTTCTTGTTCGACACCAATTGGAACTAACATAATACACACATTAACGACGATTTTCTCTAGATGCTACGCCATCATGATCTTAAAAAATACCCTCATAAGTTACTGAAAATGTTGATATAATATCATTTACAACCGCCTGTATGTTTATCGGTAAGATGAAAATAAAAAACGATTTATGTATAAAGTATTTATTTTTTAACACTATCATTATTTAATTCTCTGCGACAAATCACATTCTTTGCCCAGCGCTTTTGCATCAAAAGTTCAAAGGCGTCTTTTCTATGTATCTATGTATGCGTTTTATGCCTCACTGTTTAACAAATGGATTCTTGTAATAAATTACGATCCGAATTGTAAAATAATGGTTTTGTCTCCGGCTTTTGCAGCCGATGTTTCACTTTATGTGTATCTGAAGACCAATTCATTTACCAGATTATCTGCGTGAGAGTGTTTTTTCTGAACACAATGGAAATGATTTGTCCCGCTTATTAATTAGATTTACAAACGTTAATATTCATGTGGTTATGTATTTGACTCATATAAATGCGACCTAAACAAATTGTCATTTTTTGTAATCCGGATCTCCTTATATTTGGAAATAAAAATGTACTCCGTAGATACAAAACAACTCTGACCTATTACATACACAAATTGTAGTTCCTATCAGATAATTGTTGATGTAACGGTATGCGCTTTGCACTGGACTTTGCAAAGGTCAGCTTCGTTTGTACCCCCGAATGCTGCGTTTTCGCAAAATTCGCGCTGATTCCAGAACAGAACATATATATTGGTCGAGTTTTGAATAGAATATTGTGTTTCATATTTACACAAATCTATGTTTCCTGTAGCAACGCAACTGTATATATCACACAAGTTGACGTCACTAAATACAGAATGTTTCGTGTTTTTTTGGCAATCTGTGTGAGCTTAAATTACCAGCATAATACACGCTGCTTGCTTTTCACACTCTTTAGTTAACGAATGCCATCTAATCGAATTCGACCGACATTCATTTTATTGCGTCGTAAAAAAAATGCACAATCACTTGTTGTAGATAGTGATTTGTAAATATTTCCCAAAATCAAACGATCAATACAGGTATATATAAAATGCCTCAGATTTTATGACATGTTAAATACACGTCAACGATCGGGTAAGTTTCGATTGTCAGATCGATGTGGCAGGCGGTAAAAGGAATACATTTATAGACTAGCACTGCGTAAAAGCTGTTCTTCACTATACGGTAAGTTCAAACAGTATTATAATTATATTTTATATATACTGCTTTATTTTTTTGCTAACATTTGTTCGTATACTTCTGGAACAGTGTATATACACTTCTTTGCATATGGTTTGTTAGTTTTATTTTAGTTACTACTGAAATATATTCAGAAATATAAGAACATTATTGAGATTTTATATGTTACGTACTTTATATAGAAACACCAGTGATAGGTATTCAATGACATTATGCAGTTTGTTTATGTAGTATACGATTTTGGTCGCCTTACGCTCGGTCATTATGCATCACAGGCCAGTGAGTGTGCGCAGGCTTAAGTTTTAAGATACACCTATGAGAATGCTTTAGTTATGATCTAATCGTGATGACATAACTTTTAAGCAGAATAAGACGGACAAAAAGTCACAATTAAATGCTAGTATCTCATTTCCCGTCCTACCATCCTGAACTCCAACTAGGCATTGAATCCGTGTTCCCCCGAGTGAAAAGCATACATTTTAACCGCGTCGCTAAAGAGCTAGCTCAACAGAAAGCATGCTTAAAGTAATCTAATTTCACCACACTCATCTCCCTCTCAATGTTTCAAGGATCAGAGAACCCCGCTACAGCGTGCATCCGAATAGCCCGGAAGCATTTATGGAATCTCAGACCCGTTTAGTTATTTACAGTTCGTTTTTGAGTGGTCGCCTTAACAGTGAAAAATCCTGAGTTCCAACGGGCGATTGAACCAAGGTCTTCTTGAGTGATTAGCAGACACTCTAACCGCGTCGCTGAAGAGTTAGCTCAACAGAAAGGCAGTATTAAGTGACCTTATTACACTATACAATATTACTTAAAAGTAGAGATCCAATTTAAATTTGTGGGCAAATCAGTATGGCTACAATGGTAATGCTACAATAATGGCGAAAGTGCCTCTTTCTTTGACAGGAATTTCAACTTAAATCAAGTTGTATACACTACCAGACAAATACAGTTTTTTCCAATGTACATTTTTACAGTTTTAAGAAGACAAATGAAAGGAACAAACAATTCTAGAACTTTGTCCAATAAATAAATCAATCAAAACAAGCACACTCAACGCGTGCTTTATCATCTTAAAAAATCATTTATCATGTTAAAAAATAAATCCGTTAATTATAAATGAAACAAAACACGAGCCCTCTACTGTACATCCAATTCAAGCTTTTCATGTATCGAAACATATAATGAAAATGACGTCACATATACAAAGTTACTTCACTAAACTATTTAAAGGGACTGACCGGTTGTGTTTATTCGATTTCGCTGTTACGTTTTTTTTGTATCGATTGTCTCAAAGAAACATAAGAACAAATATGCATTAACATGCCCAGAAAGCAAATCCTTTAAATAAAATATAAATTGATGTGTATAGTGGTTATGCCGTTAGATTAACAATTAAAAAAATATAAATTATTAAGTAACATCCAGTCAAACTTGAAAACTTATCGTAATTACATACGGTTTGAGATTCTATTTTAGTTTTGAAAACCTAATTTAAATTTGTCAACGGGTTGAAAAGAAACTTGTGTTTTGCCACTTGCAAAGAAACAAGAAGCCTTTAGACTGTGCTGTAAACGCCCCTTAATCTTGTTGAATAGAAAAATATATTTATGCCGTCAGTAATATTTGCACTTAAAAGGAACGGGCAACGTATTTGCGATTTTGTGTTCAGCTGTTGTTCAGCGTTTAATAAAGGGGATTAAATCTACGGTACGATGTGATAACAACACGTATTAAAGACGTTTATGAGCAGTTGCTGCTTGCCATTATGCGATTATCACCATCGAGTCAAACATATTCTTTGGGCCTACGGCCCTCGTTCTATTATGAACACTTTCAGGCGATGATCGCATACTGGTGAAACGCAACTTATCATTAACATTTAATTTATGTATTTGTTTTGAAATAATTTAAATGAGACATATGGCCGATTATCGCAAACCCGGACAGATGAAAATTAAAAATGTATATATGAACTTTGAAAGCGGAGTACTAAAGAACGAAACAGAAATTAAAAACCTTGTTTCTCACTTCCAAAACCTGTAAAGCTTTGTGTTATTCTGTAACAATATGCAATCTATTACAATAGACTACGATGTTGATTGTTGAATCTATTTTTGCAGGTTTTCGTTGGATTTTCTAACGTTAGGCTGATTTCCAGCATTTCAAAATGCCACACAAACCAGATCTTTGCGTAAGTGGCCTGTATTGTATTTTTATTTAGAAGACTCAATTAAATTTCAACAAATAAATTGTTGACGTGTTTAATGTGTCATACAATAAAACACTAGTAGATGGTAACATCGGTTTCTATACTCACACTGAGTTAAAACACTCATTATTCCGTTATTTGATAGAATTCAATTAAGGATTTCAGTTGTTAACAATAATGAAGGATTTAAGGTAATAATTGTTTTTTATTTGAACGACGGACATGTCAGGAAACAAAATGAAATGATTAGCCGCAATACAATTTTTATTTTAACTACTAAGTTGTTTATTGAAAAATACATCTACATGTACGTCTTATACTCGTCATCTATTACACGCACATTGAGATCAATAGTAAAAAATGTTCTACACGTTTGCATGATAAAACTTAATATCATGTTTAGTTTAAACATCAACTCCATTATTATGTTATATTTAGTGTCCAGCCAAATGTGGCAATCGAGTGTTCCGCAACAGAAAGAAAGTGCGTCGTCATTTCCTGAAGGAGCATCGTCTTGTGGACATGTTTTGTTCTACATGCAAGAAGCAATTTTACTCGAGACAGGCATTTCAAGACCACGAAACTAAACAACAATGGTATTTAATAACTTAGCTCCCAATAAGGTTTGCTAAGTAGGAAACTTAAGTTTATAATTTCGTTGACAATGGATAAATAATTATGCCCTTTGTGATACAATCCAATACACTACTTAAGGTTTAAGTCGGAATTACGAAGGCTTGGCCATTCAAGAAATTTCATTTTACTTATCAATATTTGTGGATTTTCATAATTAGGCTCCGCATATACTGCCGAGAAACCTACACTTATTTTCCCTTTTTTAGAAGACTAGTCGCATGTATAGTAGGAATAATAGTTTAAAGGGTCTTGCTGACAGATTTTCGTATTTGTTTAATGTTATTAAATGAATGAATTATACAAACTGTGATATTGTGAATAGAATTAAATAGTGAAAATATAAATACAAAAAAATGTGCTGCCACTACATCAGGCTTTTGAGTTTTGTTGGTATTGAAATTTTTCAATAAAAGAACATGTATGCTATGTATTTGTCTTTATAAATGATTTTATTTTGCTTGCTTGGATATAATGCACACATTCTTTCCTTTTTTGAATATATGACATGTTTTGAAAATTGCTTTTCTGCAAAACTACAAAGATAATCCTTTAAAACGCTGGTTAACATATTTAAGCATTTATGAAGTACATCAGTAATTGCTTCAACTGCTAGATTTATACATTGAAACTATCAAGCTCATGCAAAAACTAAATTAAGGATAACCAAGTTTGAACTAGTCGCTTCAAGCATGATGGTGTTATTTGTAAATAGAACAGTAAAGTACTAAAGTCGAATTTTCAGTACAATATGATCTAACACATACCAAATTATTTATTTCTTTTTATTGTTTGTTTTTATTATTTTTTCCGTTGAACGAGGTATGCTTGCTATTTTTCAGCGGATTAGCCGTCAATGAACTGCCACCGGATGATTGAGCCCGAAAAAAAGTAATACGTACAATGCGTACTTACCCTTATATTCCATACATACTTTAATTTTATTATGTGTCAACTGTAAAATTATGTTATGAATACAAGATAGTGTTACATGGGTTAACGGTAATTTGAAGTATGTTATAACTAATAAGTAAAATATGTATGTGTGCTGTTTTTCGTAAACAAGTGCTTTGTTTGTATGCTTGTTATTGTGACAATTTTTATTACGTTCTTATTCTGAATATGCAACAAGTGCGGAGATGAGCTGATTAATGAATTAAACAATGTATACTTGGTTAGTTTACAGTTTACAAACGATATCTGGGTCGAGTGAAAAGTGTATTTCGTGCGAAAGACATGCCTGAAGGATAATGCGGGATTTGTGACAAGTTTCATAATATGTTTAAAACAAAATTAGAACAGCTTTTTACGGGTTCCAGATGAGCGCCTTAAGGAATTCGGCTTTCTTGATTTCAAATATTACACTGTGAAAAATTCTTCAATAACTTATTATATAATATCACAGTCGAATACCATTATTGTATTCCAGTTTTGTTGTGATGCTATGCTTTATATCTTAGATGCAGCGTCATGTTTCACGTAATTGTATAGTTTATTTTAATTGATGATTCTGGAAAAGCCCCTATTGTAAAAACAGTGAAGCACGAGGCCGACTTACAGAGGCCGCCAACGCACACTATTTGCAAGCCTCACAATTTCAGTGGCTATTTTGCCTTCGATTGATTGCTATACAAAAACAAATTCAGTTGCTTACATATACACAGTGCAACATGTGGAGGGGGACTTCAGGCTTCAATAACGCTGACCGAACTGTTAAGGAAGCTCTTGGTTTCGGAAAACATATGCCTCAATGAGGCTCCTGGCCTAAATTTAGCCCACCCTTGTGTAAGCGAAGCTCTGGAATTTTACGAAATCGTTCACTATCTTAATATGGCTTCTGATCCAAACTAAGCTTCTGGGCTTGTACCGACTTCTACCTTCAATGACTTTTAGTTTTATTATTAAAGTTGTGACCTTTTGTTTACAAAGACCCTATGTGAATATTCCGTCACTCAGTCGCACGTCTTTCCGGACCTTCGAAGGACCTCTGTTGGTTCTTATTATTTTTGGTATTGTCTTGTGTAATGGGGGAAGCCGGAGTACCCTGAGGAAACTGTTCGGTATGATGACCACCAAACTCACATGCTTCTGGGAACGGGGATTGAACCCGGGTCGAAAAGTTGAGAAGCGCTTAAACAAACCACTTACCATCAATGTTATATAATATCACTCCAAGTATCACTGTGAAAACCTTTATACACAGGCAAACCGTGAGCCACCTAGCCAGTTAATCGAAAAGTACGACATGGAAATTTACGACACCTCCGAGCGTCCATAGTATTCGACGAACCTATTAAATATTTAAAAAATTTCATTCACTGACAAGGACACCAACTTTATTTATAAGAACGAGTTTATTAATCGTTTTCCTAAAATATTAAATGCTCTAAAATGCTAAATAAATTCCTAACAACAAGAATATTAACTTACTTTGTGAATATCAAATAGTGCATCTTCATATTGTGCACTAGGCAGATTTTAAACTAAGGGAGGTAATTACAATGAACTAGTTTAAGAAACGTAGTGTATGCAATTCGAAACCGAAACCTTCGTCTCACCTGATTTCGTTTATTATCTTCTTCGAGATTATTCTCTGGACTTTGATATCATTGGACGACATCGATAGACATTCAACAATTTAAGGTATTGTTTAGTTTAAGTTTAATATGAATACTATTTTTAAATCATGTGAATGTTTGTTACGATTAATCTGCATAAAAATGGTAAGAATCTTTAGCTTTCGAGAGCTTTTAATATATAAGATTATTAAAAATAAGGATCTGTAAATGAGAATGTGCGCGGAAGAGTGCGGTATAGTTACCCGGTGCTACCAATGTATTATTAAAGGCAGAATTGGAAATATTTTAGACAATACATACATGTATGCGATGTTTTATTAAGTTTCCAGACGTCGATTGATAATATATGTGCTCTTAAAACTGGGGTAATGATCTGTGTTTTGCGATATTCTATCACTGAATGCGGTCTTTGTCACTATTGGTATAATTAATATACACGGTCACTCAGTAATGATATTTCCTGTCTTTAAATACCGTTCACGGGAAACGGCGTGAATTTATTCAATGATCAGTATGTGCTAAAGCTCTAAACAACAGCAACAAACACACAAAAGACAACAATATCATATACTAGTAAATGCAATCCATCAAAACATGACGCTGCTAAATACATCGTGGTTTATTTGCATCTATAAAAATTGTGAACACGTGGTTTAATACAAAGTCTTAAGATTTCGTGAATAGTTTTAACTTATTTGTTTTGTACATTTTTTACTATGTTTTAGATTCCGGTAGAACAGATTTAAAGTAATCAACAAGAAGCAAAATGCCTAGGAAATTGCCGGTAACTATAACGTGTTCATCTACTACTAGCACTGCTACTAATACTACTGCTATTGCAACTACTTCCGCTACTGCTTCTGCTGCTACAGCTGCTGCTGCTACTCCTGCTACTTCTACTGCTACTACTTCTTCTACTGCTACTACTAATACTACTACCACCACTTATACCTCTACTTCTACTACTACCACAACAATTACTACTTCTAGTATAACTACTACTACTGCTACTACTACTACTACTCTACTACTACTACTACTACTACTACTACTACTACTACTACTACTACTACTACTACTACTACTACTACTACTACTACTAATACTACTACTACTACTGCTACTACTACTACTTCTACTACTACTAATACTACTACTACTACTTCTGCTACTTTTACTACTTATACTTCTACTACTAATACTTATTTCTTCTACTACATCACCAACTTCTACTTATATTACTAAACCGTTTACTACATACTTACCTTCTACTACCGCTACTGCTAATACTTCTGCTACTACAACGTCTACTTCTATTCCCACTACTTCTTCTGCTACTACACACAGTAACTGCTACTTCTATCATCACCACCAATACTACTATTTATACTACTACTATTACTGGATACTTTGACATTCGAAACTTTTTCAGGGATGGTACATGGGCACACTGAGGACGTGATAACTAAAAGATACTATTTTTGCGGAAATTATCTGATGCAATATCATAATTAAAAAAATACCATTGTACAAACTTGTAAACAATATATCAGGAAATACAATCTGCATGTCAGACCAACATACTTAGCTGTTAAGACTTAAATAGACTGTGGTTCTATGGATCGGTTGCTCTGAGTCAAGGGACATGTGGATGTCTTGTAATCTCTGAAAATACTAGCAAATGTCTATGACATTATGGGCAAAGTTATGTTAGTGATTACACATTTCCCTTGGGACAATGGCTCCAGGTTTTACTTTTTTGAAGGAGCGCATGTTTTAAACAAAAACATTTACATTAGCAAAAGATTTAAGAAGATACAAAATGCTCGTTTTATGTTTTATATATTCCATTTTAATTCCCCGCAACGATATATATTCATGCGACACACGAACACTAACATGGTACATAAACATGTGTTGAATATATTGTCCCTCGAAAAACAAAAAGAGCATTTTGTATCTTGTTAAATCTCTGTTACCAGACCACATCTAGCGATGGCATTTTGGCTATTTGCTATAAGGAACATTATTTTGTTTGTGTTAATTTTATTTTTCGAAATATTGCACGAAATGTTCTTTGATTTTGAGTGTTTAGGGGCTTTTAAAATATTCTGATCCCTGTGTCTATTCTTTAACAGAGGATTAAAGGTGTTAACAATAACAGAATCAGGAAATAACCATATATCAGTAAATCCTGCTTAATTATTTTTTTTTGCGGAAGACCAATTAAAAGTGTTATTTTGTGTATCAGTTTCTTAACATTGCATATTAATGACAGTATTAAGGGTATATTATAGTTTTGCATTAAAGTATTATAATATTTTTAATATAGATTTAGCGCTTTTTAAAATGAAATGCTAGTTTATGCTGCATATTGAAAAATACAGATTTTGAAATAATTAAATAATTCTTGTTTTGACTTGTTCTAGCATGTGTTTTCCATTATAAGTTTTATTTACGGTTAAAGAACTCGTTTAGATCATTAGGAAAAAGAGAGAAGAGATTTTTCCCATGCCTGAAGCCATCTTTAAGAGGGAAATAATCGGAAAATTCTGTTTCTTTGGATCCTCAACGATTTGATCGTTTTATGACACAGAATTGTATAAATAGAGTATTTGTTTTAATAAGACATTTTTCAATGATATTGATAAGTTTTAGTACTGCCATCTCCATACTGTGTTGAACGCTTGTTTCGGATCTATGAAAGCACATAATAGTTATTTTCTGTTGTTCTTTACGATCCGGATAAGATTAGGGGAAATAAAAATATTGTCTGATGTTGAGAATGATTTCCAAAACCCCGTTTTGCATATATCAATAACGTATTTTCTTTATAACTGTTCAGGCTATTATTTAAAATACCCCAGGCTGCTTGAAAGTGTATCAATTTACGGATTTAGGTTGCCCTTGTTTTTTATATATTCAAAGAATCATTCTGGTTTATTACGCTTCCGGTATTATTCCTATATTAATGACAAAATTAAACATTCTAACAGGCACATTCTTGATTTCCGTAATATGAGGAATGATTCTGCCATTGTTACTGTCGTTTAATTTGATGGGATCAAGGCCAGCGTTTTTTATGTGATTATTAAATTTACCAACGAAGATCGACCGAATTAATACAATGAATAAAGTGCAATTTTTGTTTGAGGGGCGGGTTATTTTAAATGAATATAAATCCTCAAGATATTGAGGTGGCGGCCGCAGCCACATTACCGACGCAATTGTAATACTACAAATACTCATACTAAACACCACTAACGCATTTTGTTTATTTTTCAGTGTCCACACCTTTGCAGTACAAAATTGTACAGGTCAAAGGCTAGACGCAGGCATGTGCATAGGGAGCATGGTCCAGTTGAAGACGTTTGTCTTTTGTGCACGGAACCTTTCTTATCGACACAGGCACTTAAACGACACACCAGCATGGCAAGTAGTTGTCATACTCACGAGGTTCTTTATAAACTTAAGAATATATTATTACAATTAAGCACGACATAGACAAATATTGTTTGGGCGTTAAATAAAAACACAAATTGACCCTAGAGTTTTCGGCGTTTAATGTTGAATTTCCAATCATTTTTGCTACAGTCAATTATCTTTGCTAAATGAACTTTTACATTTAAAGAAATAATGTTGCATAGAGATTTGGTAGATTTCGGTTCATGAACGACTTTATTAAAGTAGTACAACTGTAACGGGCAATATTCCAAAACCCATTAAAAGTATTATTTTCATAAACTTTATACCATATGTGGTCTTATTACAAATTTTTAGGGTGGCTTTCCATGCAAAAAAAAAATTCGTGATTTTTTCTGTATGATGACCCATAATTTGAATTTTCTTCTAAATTAAATTACCCCTGGGGATACATAAATTCAATAAACGTATATTTTTTAGCATTTTTTGTTTATAATGTTTGTATATTATGTACAGGATATGATTGTCGATGATAAAATAATATAATACAAGACAATTGAGTGATAACAATAATGAAAAAAAACTGAGTTATTATGTAAGGTCCTTCAAAACTACAAGTTCGACCTATGTATGCAAAAATCACCCATAAAAAAATTTCCTTTTTTATAAGTTGTATGTTATTTCTTTGGAATTTGAGCATTTATATTTTATCAGACACATGTGATTAGCTTAAATCAAAGTAAAAAAAACAATTTGTCCGTGTATATTTTGAACAATTAACTAAAATCTAACAGGACTATTAATAATATTTTTCAAGAAATTCAAAACCACATAATGGCAAATGGTCAAAATATGCAAAATAAACAGCCATTTACCAATTCAGTTAACACCTTTAATGTTCTTAGTTTCTTTATACATATATTTAATACAGTATGCAGTTGTGCTAAATCTGCCAATGTAGGGATGGCGTTGGTGAGGTGGTGGTGGGGGTGGAGGAATGAGTAGGTCTGAAAAGTAAAAAATATATACAAAGTTGTATACATACTATACTTAGTATTTTTCTCTGTTAACCAAGATCTATAACATTGTTAGAATTAAATTCTAATGACTACCTACCTAACAAGATGTATTCATTAATAACAATGTACAAACAAAAATTTTAATGCAAAATTCCATAATGAAACTAAATAAGCGTATACTTATATGTTCCTTCGACATTGACAGGGCTTTCTACATAATATCCTGCAGTAGGTTACGAATACTCAAGCAAATATGGAGAAATTTGGCAGTCATATAAAAGGCAATGTAGGGATTAAGTACAACCCTTTCATTTTTCACCTTATGTGATTGATCAGGTCACTGTTACTAAAAATGAAAACAAAAAATCTCACAAAATGGATCCTTCGATAACTCAGAAAGTACTAAGGGTGCACTAAATATCAATTTCACAAACATTTACCGAGATCGAAACAAAAATTGTTAAATCAAAACGACGACCATAATGAACAACTAAGCACATATTTTGAAGCTTTTCAAGATAATGAATAATTCTTTCGACAGTCACTCATAATGACACTTGCTGCACAACTTATCAAATGAATGTCATTGTCCCGACACTGGCTGCACAACTTATTCAATGAATGTAATTGTCCCATCAGTCATTGAAATGCCTGAAACTTGTAAAGCCTCTTGACTTATCGGAACAGTTGGCGTGACGTATGTTGCGAACCTACTACCAGACTGGACTTCCACCGATGCATATGAGTAACCTGCGGGAGTTCCCTTCTTCAACTGGAAACATAGTTGACATTGCAATCTAGTAAAATATTGATATGCAATATCACATTTAGAATGCAACTAAACATAATATATTGGAATTGTATTAGGTTAATAATCATACTGCTGATCTACCAGCCATAAAATGTGTGAACTGCTGATCTACCAGCCATGAAATTTGTTAATAGAAGAACAAAATTATGATGTTTATAAGAAGTTTATTGTTATTTTTGACATATTATTTTTGCTATTATTCTAGTATTGGGAAAAAATTCAGCTAATTGGGCAAAAATACTTGTATTTTGAATTGGAAATGGATCAGACATACTGACCCGCAGGATTTGTATAGAAAGGCCTGCCAAACGTTGCCTAACTTACACTTGTGATATTGGCAGTCAACATAGATAATTGGTTTTACAACACCCTTTATATAGTTTGATGTTTTCCATGTAATGTAAAATTGTTTTGTTACCGCTGATAATCTAAATAATATACTCTTACGTCATTTCATTTAAGATAGCATCGCTAGCTGTAATCCTAGCGATTCAGTCGCAACTTGTTCTATCACCTCACCAGCTGGCTGTTCCATTATTTTTAAATTGGTGTCCGATATTGTTTTGAGGTTTAATGTGGACAGCATATTGTTTACACGGGATGGTCCACCCAGGCTGTTCACCATTGCTAAATGCAGAAACAAATATAACCATAGCAAAGGTACACGTAAAAACAAGATCTAAAAAAAACAATATACATTTACTTCTGGTTACTGTATCTCGATGTTTACAGTAAAGACAGCATAGACATCGACCATAATATTATCATAATAATGCCCGTAATTTACATATTTGAACTAAATGTCTACATAATTGATAACCGTGTGTGTATTTTATACAAACGTTGTGATCATATATCTGTGACATGACGGTACCTGTTCCAAGTTTTGTGTTGACAACAAAGCATGGTATTCCACTTTTCCAGGTCCATTTTTCCCATTGTCTTTGACTGTGTTGGTTTTACCATATGCTGCAGTGTTAACCAACTGGCAGTAAATGTTACTACACTCTACGTAGAGATACCTACACAGTCCTTTCTGTAATTCGGTCCAAGTCCATAAGCAGAACAATACATTTAACTATTCAGCATCACGTCATATTGATCCACTAACCGCCGACCTATTTTCCACGATTCCGTCGATGAAGACGCAGGTGTGCTATCAATATTTTGTTTTGACCTAGAATATGAATGATCATAAAGACTTTTTTTATTTTTTGCTACTTCATTTTTACTCGTTAACCGTCTTTTTGGTTACGATTCACGATTTTTTTTATGTTGTCGCGAAAATATGTTACTTCAGGTTCAATTTTTACACAGTATTTAAAGACAAATCTATTTTGACGTCGTTATATATTGAACTATGCATATCAGCGATACAATCTATTATGGAATTATATAAAATATGTTTTTATTTAAGATTTATACTTAAAATTTAAACCGAACAAAACGGAAATCCCACGACTTCAGTTACGATATTTACCGACATAAGCCGATGTCAACCGATCTTACAAAAAACGCGGGAAATGATTACAGTAGTACTACCTCAAACTTTAAATGGCCAGCCTTGAGGGAAATCCATTGTAAACAAACAAAACAAATGCTTGGCAAATCCTTTTTTTTCGGGAGATGTTCCTGTGAAATTCAGAACACAATTTTTCATGATGCCTTTTGTATTTGAATATCTAGTTATCTAAAAAATTTGTTATGTTCGTTTTTATTAAATGCACCATTATCCTTTTACATTTTTTACAAAACATAAAATATAACGATTGTCACTATTTTGAGCTCAAATTCAGCAACATTTAGTCTTTTTATTCCAACTATTTCAGGCTCATAACAACGTCGCACAAATGTCCGATATTTCCTTGAGGGAAGCCAGTCTGACAGGTGATACCAGTTATTTCAACACTGATATCTCTTCATTTCTCTTCATTTTATTACTTCACATTTCCATCAGCATTTCACTGAAATTTATCGATTTATATTATGCCTGACATAATGGACGCTCCGTAGCTCTCAGAGTATCTTAAACTTGTCCGTTTGGGTTAAATCCCCACGCGGTATAAAGACTCTGAGTCTGTTGTTTAACAGCATCTGTCAACCATGGCATGATCTTTAAACATAAGTTTTTATTATTATGAGATGAATTATTGGGTTCACATTTTACTTTCTAACTTCATGTTTTAAAGAAGACGTTATCATTTATTATAATAATTAAAACTGTTTAGTCTTTAAACAGTATAATTGTGTATGTCATGTCATAGATGAGTTGTATGGCAACACGGATCTGGATGAATTTATATCAACACTAATACAACCGGACGAGCAATTCCTTAAAATCGAACAGGCAGCTGTGGACTCATTAGTCCGCCTTCTGCAGCAGGATATTCCTGCCAAAATACGACCAGCACGTGTACTAAAGGTAACAAACAAATACAATTTAAACGTTTTGAATTAAAGAAAACGTATAAAAAACTGTACCTTGTTTATTTTCTAAACAGCACTTTCCGATAACGAAAGTAGGTATATCAAACAGCTCCTAAACGTTTATTGCATATTATGTTTAACAAGTTTCGCTAAATAGTTACATTAATTTCGATACGTGTAAGTTGTTTTATACGTGTTTTGTATTAAGATTGTGTACGCAATGACGGTGGTATTTTATGACGCGGCTTGATGTCGCACGTGCATTTAATTGATAATGTTCACTGAATTTCGTACTTTAAAACATCACTGAATAATACTACTAACAAGGCAATACTTTTTCGAATAGTTTCAATTATTATAAGGTCAAAAAACCCAGATGAAAACTTGTTTCTTATACCCTTATTCGAAACCGTGTACTTTTTGAGCAAAGTCTTCACTGCTTCCACTGCACCAAAAAGGCATTTGTTATACTCAGCGTTTTTAAACGGTATGATTGTCATACACATATTTTCTGAATTATCGATGAGAGGCGTTACAAACGCGTTATTGTTTTACCGACTTTCTTTAGCTTGTTTGAATATTATGTAAACATGTATAATCTCTTTTGTAATCAATGACATTTAGTTTTTGAAAACAAGTCGTTTTGCTAAACTATGAACCAGCCCCTTTAAAAGAGGCGCGAATATTTCTGTCCAGGCCGGCTCTCTCGGCAAGGGTACGGCTGTGAAAGGAAAAGAAAATCAGATATTGATCTGACATTGGTAATGGATAAGGAAGCATTTCCGACCGTGGATTCATTGAAGGAAGGGATGGAAGATTTGCTGTCAACGTTGAAAACAAGCCTAACACATCAGCAAAGTAAGTTCAGAATCAAATTCTTAGAAGAGTTTTGACTGGTTCTGAGCATAGCTCGAATCAAATCTTCGTGATCACAATAAGACTGACGGTTCTCAATTCAAAAACTGTTTTTATTATTGAAGTGTGGACTACAAACGATGCAAAATCTCAAATTAAATATTTTACTACATTATTGAGGTCATGTTTTTAGGTAAAAGAGATGTGATTGTTGAATGGGACAAAACAACGAAGCACTCTGTTCAAGTCACATTGACAGATAATGATGGGTTGCGGCATTCAATCGACATGCTTCCGGCAGTTGACCTCAAACTTGATGGTATTTTGTTTAAAACTAAGTTAAAAACAGCTGATGGTTAATTTTATAGATTTCATTTTCTGAATTAACTCTTCACATGGTCATAAAGTACGCCATGTCTGTCTTTGGTTGGCATATTTCTTAAGTAAGTTGGTTTTGCGCAACATTTGGCACATGATTTTCCAGTGTTTTTTTTCCATGCAAATTCGGATCCCTAGAGGGAGGACTCATTCTCAATGAAAAAAAAATCCAAAATGGGACCTACAAATTCCCAGTAGAAGGTTTCCAGAATTAAAAAAAAATAAGTCTCAACCTTGATCATCTCAAATAAAGCTCTATGAGTTGAAACTAAGTAATATAGGATCTGGCACGAGTTGTCATATCATACCATATTTTATTAAACGAATTCAGGAATGGTGTTAGTAAGCGAGCCTTTGGCGAGCTTACTGACGAATTTCCTGGACGAATTTAATAAAATATGGTATGATATGACAATGACTGTCAGATCTTTTTTATCACATGCTTTTAAATGAGCAAATTAAATATTTATTTACGCAAACATAATGATATTTCCCGAATGTTGTTTACATTTCTTGACGTAATTTCACGTTGCAACGTCATTTCAGCAAAATGCTATTGGTCAATAAACGACAACTTAGCCAATTAAAACGCTTAAAAAGTATATTACACATGTGTGAAATAAAAATATATGTAATGGTTATATTACATGGGAAACAGGGTATGGCATGTGATAAAATATAATATTAAATTAAGTTTTATTCTCAATTTTAAAGTTTTTGTTAGCAAACAATCAACAGAACGTATAACCCAATTTTAGTCAAAATGATGCGATTTTTTTCGAATGCAAAGGGACCGGGTCCCATTCCCAAAATGGTGAGAAAAACCCCGCTGCTCTCACGAATGTGTTTGGTAATTTAAATTCAACTAGCTGAAGACCGTATTTTTCTCACCATTGTCATGTTACGGCGTATCATAGACTTTCCGAATCCTACTTAATTATTTTGCGTTTATATTGTACAATACTGAGGCATGAGGGCGCTTGTTAGTGTTATAATATTTCACAATAATATAGGGATTGTTTGTTGGTTTTAGATGCGGAATCCGTAAGAAATATCTTCAAACAGATGGAACAATCTGACAGTGAAACGAAAGCCTTCTATTCGGCCAGCCTCGCTCCACTCCAGGTAGAGTTAGTCAGGGCTCTTCCAACCAAGGTCAAGTCACTGATACGACTGATCAAGTTCTGGAACAAAGAAAAGGTCAAGGTAACACGATTTACAAGGTACTAATGGCCAATGTTTCTGGTTATTTAGTTCAGCTAAATACTGTTTACAGCATGCGTTTGTATCGATGGTATCAAAAACGAAAGAAAATGCCTGGCCACATTATCATGTATACGAATGTTTTGTATTTCGTGCCGAAAATCTGTTTTCCGAACCGAACAATCATTATTATTAACGTGAAGGCTTTGACGAAAGATGTGTCAGGAAGCCGCATAATCTTTTTAAAAGTTTTTGAAATACATTTATAAGCAGTTATTGTATTTCAAAGGCGAAATTCTAAATTATTTTTTTTTTCCTGGAAGAGGTCAAAATGATCTAAATGTGCACAATGGTTCGCATTATATTTTTTTAATGGAAACATATAACAAGATTTTATAAAAAAATGTATATTTCATACTTTGCAGTTTTGGACTTTAGTATTTCAGAGTTGTGTAAAACATCTTTTTTTGTCTTCAATTCATAATTTTTATATACTTTTGTCGTTTAAACTTGATAAAAGTTAAGTTTTTGTTAAATAATTTAATTTGAAATATGAATTTAGACAGGAGTTATGTTAAAAATCATGTCGACTATATATTAATACGTCAGTATAAAACTGTAAAAAAGTACTTACTTATTTTCTAAATGGAAACGTATTTTGTTGGGACTGTTTGACTAACTTACATTTTTTTTCAAAGAGAACGTATGCATTATATTCAATCAAGCATGAAACATTCCCGTCTAAGAAATGTGTTTTTAATATAGAATCGTTTAATGATAAAATCGGAAAAATAACAAAGCGTTTGCCACGCTTTTCTTCGATATTTTAGCAAAAACGTGTATGACCGACATTTAAACTACACATTTATCAAAATGGTTCGTGATGTCTGGTAGCGCGTAAGCTGTCGCTGCAACAACCACAGGGCAGCCGCTTAAAAAAAGTTTTGCTTGATACTTTTATTATTATAAACTATTCAAAATATAACATTTGTGTTTTTATATTTATAAATGACTTTTTTCAGAAATATTCTGTGAACATGTTCCTTTAACATTACTTACAAGTTCAATGCCCAGCATTTTTTTCTTAGAAATAAAGTTAAGTTGACCAAATAAACCTATATAAAACACACATTATCACCACAGGTAAAGTGTCTATATTTTATGTGATATTTTGTCAACAGCCGGTATTAAAAGACCTTTGCCCAACATCGTATGTCTATGAAGTTATCATCATGGACGCATGGGCGAAAGCGAAACGCCCTTCAAACTTCGACATGAAGAGAGCTGCGCACGCAGTTATGACAAAACTACGTAATTACAAAATTATGCGGATCTGCACTCCGGGAATAGCCTTATACAAGAGAAAGAGCGATAAGAAAGGGTATGCTGTACGAAGAAGAGTTAAATTGACTCTCATGTAATACCCTTAACAAAAACAGAAAATTACGTTTGTGTAATTATGATGTGTGATTATCATGGTTTTTCATCGAGTAGGTTCTTTCAGGCTCATAACGGTTATACTCTAGCAACGTCCCTTGCGCTTTTTCGCGATTCAACCGTCAGTTTTGCTTTTAATTCGACATCCGTTTGTAAACAGTATTATTTTGCAAGTATCTCGTTTTAAATATTACTAAAAAGTATTGCGTTTAGCATATCACTGACAACATTCACAACATTTATGAAAACCAACTCTGCCTGATAAACATTTTCAGGAACAAAACGGCCTTTATCATGGACCCATGCAACCCGACAAACGATATCTACAACAACAGACAATTTAACTGGAAGGGCATGTCTGCAGAGGCAAAGAAATGGCTTAATAAACCGGTGTTTGCTGGCGTTTCAAAAACATCTAAATCGTGGTAGTGTATCGGAAAAGTATAATTGACTCGTTATAACATGGGCCAAACGCTAAGTTTTGTTTTGATTTACACAACTTAAGGTTTAACATGGAAAGATAGGAAACGCGTCGCTTTCTGCTAGTTTCTGTTTATATTTGAAGTTTAGCTTTAAATCGTGTTCTACCACGTTCTTTTCGTTAACAATATTTTCAACATGTAGATATTCGTGGGTTGTTTTAAATTCATAGTTATATAATTGTTTATTGGTTTAATGTGACGAAAAGCTGTTAAGGCCTCACGAATATAATTTTGTTTGTGTGTCGATTTATAATTTTATTGTTTCAACTTGTCTTTAAGTTTCAAGGCTGTTTTCACAAATATGTCTGCAAATTATTTTCTGTCTTATGCAAGCATTTTATGTATTCACATTGTTCACGTGTATTTCTTTGCATACTTCTACGTGTTTCATCTACGCATATAGTAACTCATGCTTTCCTTATTGTTTATTTTACATATTTGATTTGATTATTTTGTGTCAGAATCGAGATTATAATTATGATAGTCTGGTCGATTGAACACATTTTATAGATAGTTAGACTTTCTCGTTTCATCACCTTTCATGTGCACATTATTCACCGTGTTATTGCTATGTTGTTCGTTTTATAATAAACAATAGCACAGTTACTAAATGTTTTCCTCCCTCGTTGCTTTTAGAAAGGGCACGTACACTTCATGTAATCGTACGCTAGATAGGTATACATGATATAGTTAAAATCGAAAAAAACATGGAATTTAAAGCGAGATTATACGATTTTTATATGTGTTGAATTGAAATATATTGATACAAATATGTTATAATAACACACAATATGCAAGAAAAATGATACATTTAAGACGAATTTCATAAAATGCAGCAAATACAATTAAGCGCCCAGAGCCGATTGTGACGAAGATACTTTTGTACATAATTTCCTACAATAACCGATGCATTCGTCTTTTTAGTAAGTGTTCGTGTGTCGTATGAATCGATATCGCTGCAGGAATTTCAAATGAACCGTTAAACTAAATTTAGATTCACATCGTACATGCATGATATACATGCTGGCGAATTCGGCTGTACAGCCTTTTTCGATTTCAGAATTAAATATCTGGCTTATTTAGCATTTTTCGACACATGTTTTTCTTAAGTTTTATTTTAGTTTATATTGAAATATATGTATAATAAAATTTTTACACATTTTATATTAATTAATAAATATTTGACAAGATCGTATATACCCGCTTTAAGAGTGATTGGGCACTTAATGATTCACTCAAACTGTTCTCTTGTATTTGTTATTTATTCATTGACAATTCCGAACTGTATTGTTTTGTATGTTCCGGCAGAATTTATGTAACTCATCTTTTTAAGAATGTGACAATGGCATATTAAAATATCAAAATATGTTTAACACAAACCCTTTTTATTATATATATGTGGCTGGGAACGAGACTTTGACCCTTTCGGCGCTGACGTCGTTAACGAGAAATAACGTTACAAAGTCGTGCCAACTTTTTCGTGCAACTTTCACACGTTTTTACTGCGATAAATATCTGATTTCTTTTATTTATTTTCCGAAACAATTGATGAATTACCCAATCAGTGATTATGTTACGGTTTTTATACGAAAACATTAGTATAGTTTAACCATAGCTGATTTATAACCCATCGTACACTACGGCACCGTGTGACTGCATCAATTAATGGATAAACTTCCTGCTTACAAAAAGGTTAGTTTTTCTTTCTTTTTTGTTGTTTTTCTGTCAAATAATTAGTCGGCAAAGGATGTATCCAATATAAATTGAACCACGTCTAGTGTTAATTACCACTGTTTAAATTAGTTTGGCTTTTACGATTCATGATACCCGATTGATGAAGAAATTAGAGTCTTATGGTATAAATGGCAAAATTTTGAACTGGGTAAAAGCTTTTCTTACTAACAGGAAACAACAAGTTATTGTAAATAAAAGTGAATCTGATTAGTGCAATAATACCAGTGGCATACCACAAGGAGGTGTTTTAGGGCCCACGCTTTCCCTGGTTTACATAAATGACATTGAGGACTTAATTGAAAGTACCATTAGACTTTTCGCAGACGATACAAAACTATTCAACCTTGCAAAATTACAACAAGATACGGACCAAATTCGAACAGACAATGACAAATTATGTAAATGGAGTGACACTTGGCTTTTGAAATTTAACACTGAAAATGTGGAGTAATGCATTTTGGAAAGAATAATCCAAACAAGACATACCTGCTTGGACAAGGATCTGAAGTAAAATGCAAGAAAGGGATTTAGGGATGATATTTAGTCCTGATTTGAAATTAAGAGAACATATGAACCAGTGTATAAATAAAGCGAACAGCAAGATAGGACTAATTAGAAGGACTTTTCTTCACATTACTGCAAAACAACTAAGGAAATTATACAAGTCGTTAATCAGACCTCACTTGGAATATGGTAATATAATTTGGTACCCACGATTCAAGAAAGATATAGAAATTGTAGAACGAGTACAAAAACGTGCGACTAAATTAGTATACTATGTGAGACACTTACCATACATTGAAAGACTTAAAATATTGAAAATACCATCTTTGTCATATCGTCGTTTCCGTGGAGACATGATCGAAGTTTTTAAACTCTTGAATAAAAAAGAAGACATTGAATTTGACAGACTTTTTGAAATGAACAATACTACGACAAGGGGTCACTGTTTAAAACTCAGGAAGAAATCTTGTAGAAAGGACACCAGAAAATACTTTTTTTCTCAGAGAGTGATAGATCCGTGGAATAATCTACCGGAATTCGTTGTTACAGCGCCATCCCTTAATACCTTTAAAAACAGATTGGACAAATACATGGGAGATAAAATGTACTCAGTTATACCGGAGACTACCTGGGTTAACGAACATGAGGGGGCTATTAGAAGCTGATCCAGCTTGCGGCCCTAACCGGATATGTATGTATGTATGTATTATATGCGATACTTGGAATTTTCACCCGGAAGTTGTCAAAAAATGTCGTTTGGTTTTGATACAATGATAGTTTATGTTATGTGAAGTTTTCATAAGAATGATGAGCCAAACTAGTGAAATTTATTCCCAACAATCTACAATTCCATACGAATTGTTACAGACTGATGACGGATTTTTAAATGAACTTGCACAAGTTAATGAGTTATACCACATAAGCCATGAATCTTTTGCAAAATCAAATGATAACTTGACAGTTTTCCAATCCAATTTTGTACAGGTTGAAAGTTGTGATGTAGATTTGGGAAATCATGCAAGTATTTCATTTGAAGATGTTGATGATCATTTTGATGATTATGATGGTGATACGTGTGATCAGGTTGATTGCTTACTTTATGATGACCACATTAATTGTGGCGAGTCTGAGTCGGACCAAATACAAATTGATCACAAACAGAATGACATTAGAAAAGAACCAGAAATTATTTCAAATTTCACGCGTGAAACATGCCAGTGTAGTGTCTTTTATGGAAGTAAACCATGTTCAACAATACTTGGTGTTGATAATCTGCTAGAAAATAGGACCCAATGCCAGGAACTGTCTTCAAGAGAAAAAGAACTTGTAGTTAAATCTCAACTTTGTTCCCCCCCCAAAAAAATAGTACTTTTACATCTGAAAACAAAAAAATCTAAAAAGTTTCGAACGAGACCATCTCAGAAATATTTGTTCCATGGTCAGCAAATTTGTAAGAAAATTTTCTGTTTTGCATTTGCAATTTCTCAGTAATCGTTGAAAAGAATAAGTAAGTCTTATGACATGTATGGCCTGAGTGTCAATGAACATGGTAATTGCAAAACAACACCTGCCCATACACTTTCATTCGACGATACTACAAGAATAAAAAAAAATCATTGAAGAATATGCAAATAAAAATGCATTACCTTTGCCTGGAAGACTGTCTAATTGTCCAAAGCAGACAGTTTTGCTTCTTCCATGTGACAAAAATGTAACTGACATTTATGACTTATACATGAAGAGTGCAAAGGAAGCAAACTATAGAGTTGTGTCTCTAAAAACATTTAGAAACAAATGGAATTCATTATGCCCCCACATTGCAGTAGCTACACCAGCGACAGATTTGTGTGTAAAATGTCAAAAAATCACGGGCAAATTAAAAACCAATGCTCATCTGTCAGATGAAGAAAGGCACAATGTACTAAGTGACTATACATGTCATGTTGAAAAGGCCAACCGGCAACGCCAACTTTTCAAGGACCAGGTTCTTTGTAGTAAAGCTGTGTCCAGTACTACAGATGTCATTAAAGGTCTTGAAAATGAGGATTTTTTAATAAACAAGTTTTATTTCCAATATAAATTCCAAATTGTAAATAAACTATTCTTAACTATGTTATACAAATAAGGTACCTCATATGAGGTACATTTGTGCTTTGTCCTGGAAGATGAACCGCAGCATTTTATGCATTTTGCCATGAACATGCTATAGCTTAAATGTTGAACATTCATTTATATGGTGCATCTAGCTGTACATGTTGGGAAACAATTATATAAAAATATGTATATATAATAAAAAATGTCTAAACAAATTGATTCACTTAATACAATTTGGTTCATTTTGTTAACAGGTGCAGAACCATGTTCACTAGATGCCACACTTCACTACTAATGGGATTTTGCCCAGTGTGTACACTACCCTCATTACGCAATGCAAGTGGGACCAATCTACTTTGCGACACCAAGAAAGTGCCATGTGTTTTGGATGTGCGCTGAAGGAACAGGTATGTTATTGTAATTATCAGTTTTATATATCTTCACAATATGTAATAATAACTAATTGTAACTACATTGCAGTACTATAAGAAAAACATTTGTTAATATACTGCATTATTTAGTTGTTGCTTTTATGCCCCCGAAGGTGGTCATATAGTGATCGCACTGTCCGTCTGTCTGTCTGTCTGAAATTCCGTCACACTTTGCGTTTAGGTTTCGAAAATGTGCAAAAACACTTTGCGTTTAGGTTTAGACAAATGTGGAAAAAGGGGGCATATGTCATCCTTTGCTGACAAGCCTAGTGTATATTGTAATTAAACAATACAAGTGTTTTGCACAAACATTAAGTGAAAATCTTGTATGCAAGGTGTATTAAAATATAGTCCTTTTTATAGTTTTTATTTGTAAAAGTTATTTTTATGTACATAAAACAATATTACAGGAATACATAGATTCTATATGATTGACGAGTCAGAAAAGGTGGCGATTGTGTCACAAGTTTGGTGCACCACTATTTTTCTCACTTTGGCGCTGGAGAAAAACATGCAGAGGTAATTTATTGCTATATATACTCTGAGATTAACAAAATAATGTTTTGTCTTTCTTTTCATTGGAAAGATTAAGTTAATTTATACATAGTTGCTTTTGTAATAATTGTTACTTAAATCTATGTTTTTGTAATTATTTTAAAATATTAAAGTAATTAAAACTATTATTTCATTTTGTTGCTGGACATAACATAATTCTGTTTCCATTCATTCATAAATGTTTTCATACGTGTAGCAATAATCTCCATCTAAATATATATTAATTATTTTAAACAAGAAATGTTTATTTGCGGATTCACTTTGACAATGCTGTTGGGCAGAATAAAAACAACACCATTCTGGGCTATTGCATGTGGAGAGTGTTGACAGGTAATAAAACGGTCATTGTCTTTCTTTAGAATATAATCATTTAAAAAGTATAATAATGTGTAGTGTGTAGAGACATTTGGAAAGGTTTGTGTTTAGGTCCACTTTATTTCTAAAGTATCAAAGCTATTGCTTTCATACTTGCAGCACCAATCATCTAATAAATGACCACACCCCAACTATACCCCCTCTTAAAACCCCCCCAATAAAAACATTTTTTGTTGTTAAAAAATCCTAAAACAAATATTTGTTTGTATTATTTTATTTTTGAAAGACTGTCCAACCATCCCACCCAAGAATCCCCCCATTCATTTTGGAAAGATTTTACTAAAATTGCCATTTATAACTTCTTTATTTATGATCAGATTTGATTCATACTTTGACAAATAGATGAGCTGTCTAGGCGGTGCTCTTGTTATAATATATGATAAGAACTTTGGTCGCTTGTTTCTATCAATTACAAAATGTATAAAGCATATTGAATTGAATCTTTCGAGGTTGTAACCTGAAGAAAAAGATTATAAAATTGTTACTGTTTTTTTTTTGGAATATCATTGCAGGTCTGCATGAGTCTGTTTCCTTGAGTATGATGCTACCGGGACATACCAAATTCACGCCAGATTGGCACTTTGGTGTGTGGAAAATAAAATGGCGCCAATCAGATGCTGAATGTATGGAGGACATTGCTTACACAGTTAAAGCATCTTCTAGGTCCGGGCATAACATTCCGCAACGCGTAAATGATCCATCTAGACCGGTGGTGTTTTTGAACTGGAAGACATTCTTCGAAAACTATTTCAAACTTTAAAAAAAACATCACAAAATACTACCACTTTCGTTGCACTGCTGATGAGCCAGGTGTTCTCATTTGTCGAGAGTTCTGTGACTCGGAGGAAGTTAGATTTAATCTTCTAAAGGCAAGACCCGAGGCAGGCTGCCTTCCAACAGTTACGGTTATGATAACCGTAACTGTTGGAAGGCAGCCTGCTTATCCCCCCTCTAGATCATCTGAGGCAGTGGTATCTTTACGAGAAAATTGCACCGTTCTTTATCAATGAAGTTGCCAGAGACATTGTGTGTCCCAAACCATCTATTTCAAAGTAAAAAATGTGAGGGCTTGTTATCCTATTAACAATTGTTCATTTTCTCAAATTGTTGTTCTTGCATGATACTTATGATAAGCTGTTTTTCTGATTAGTATTCATGACTATGACATTTGCATGGTATTGTTATTTGTATGACATTTAGCTGAATATCTTATTAATAGTGTGTTTCTTTTATTGAAAGTGACATAGCAATCAATAATCAAAAATAGTTTATGGGCATATATAAGCTGAACTTAGATTTATAATTAATAAACAACTCACTCATAGTGATCTCACTATAAAATATTCTGTACAGTATGATTATTACATTGTATAATATGACTGGTATGTGTTCAAAGATAACTTAAACTGTTGTAGATCGTATTGACTTCAAAATGTGTGATGTAAACATATGTGTTCATATTATGTATCTATTATATTTTACAAGTAAACGAACATATTTTGTTGTGTAAAGTTTAATCTATGGTGACGTTTACAATTGAATATTGTTGTGCTTATTGCTGTAATTTTCTTTTATTTGAAAATCATGTTTTTGGACCTCTATATATGAAATGGGTTGATATTATTTTCTATCTACACTGATGGTCAGATTCATTGTTGATAACAGATACATATGAAATTGATAATTTACTGTTTCCATAGCAACTGTTAACTTAATTAAAAAAATCTAATTAATTGTGTATCAATCTTTGAATAAAATACAATTGCTAAATAAACCATGTATGGCAGTATAGATGCTTAACAAAAATTCAAAATGTCAGTTTTTTTTTCATTTTAGTTTCAAGTTCGTTGCTATACAATATGTTCAATTTCTGAATACACCCCTATTTTCAGAAAATGTTCATACATTTATTTTACTATAAACATGTTGGTAATGTTTAATATCTGTCCAGAAGATATTTTGTTGATGTGTTGTTATTCTGTGTCTTCAATTCTTTAAAATGACAATGCATTTGAAAAAAGAACAGTGTCTGTTTCCATGGCAACAATGAGCGTTTAATGTTTTATAATAATACAATTAATTATGTAAGTCATAGTTAATGACTGTCATCACCATACACACACAACTGAGTGATTATCAACAAAAAACTGATCAGCATAACATGAACTAATACTGGTAGAATTACAACGTCATTTCGTTGTATTGAAACGTCATTTCGTACAAAATCGCGCAAATCAGTGTTTCTGACATGCAATACAAAAAATGACATAACTTCGTCAATTTTTGGAATTCGATGCTCAAATTTCAGATTTTGATTTTTCAGTTGTAGCACTTTCATAATATATGCTTAACTGAAAAAGTCATTTTTTGACCAGATGGGTCAAAATCTCGTTCCCAGCCACATATACGGTTGAGAACAATTATTAAACATCAACGAATGAATATTTCTAATGCACTGGATCCAAAAACGGTTGCAAGAACAGAAAGTAGTTATTACAGATTGGAGAATTGGATATTGGAGATTGCTGTTAAAACAGTACTAATAACATATTTAATGTACATATGCTCTAGCGCTTTCGACTGTTCGTCTTCATCAGGGGCTTGTTAACACAGATATGGTTGTACGTGCAACATTAGACATGACAGCGAAAAGTTCTAAAAACAGATCATTCAGAATTGAATGATCGCAACTCACCGATAAAAACGTGCACTCGCCTAGAGCCGTGTCCGTATTGTGAAAGGTTAATTACATGTTGGCAAGTTCAAGGAATGTTTTGAGGTTGTCTTGTCCATGAGACCAATGCATATTGTCTATGAAACGCAACCAGCGATAAGGTGTCGATGGTACCGACTTCAGGAGCTTTCCTTCGAGATGTCCCATGAAAATGTCAGCGTATGAACGTGCCATTTTAGTTCCCATGGCTGTACCATGTATTTGGAGTTAATGTACCCCATTAAACTTAAAGTTATTATATTTCAGAATAAGGGTCAGTAAATCCACTAATGTTTTAGTTGAAGGGTCGTTTATGTCTCTTGTTTCCAAAGCAAGTGGGTTGGCCTCAATGCCTTTCTCGTGAGTAATGTTTGTGTAAAGAGATTCAACGTCCATGGAGACCAGTAATGTGTCATTTGGTAGAGTGTCGGATGATACTTATATAAGAGAGTCAGCTGTGTCTTTGACAAACGACGGAAATTTTACTACAAGAGTCGACAAACTCCGAAATCCGTTCAGTTGGGTGGCTATTTGCCGAAACAATTGGACGCCCAGGGTTGCCGGGTTTGTGTATTTTTGGTAAAAGATAGAATCGGCCAGCTCTGGGATTTGTAACTGAGAAAAGTCGAAGTTGTTTTCGCTTATTTTTCAAGTGTGTCACATTTCTTTAAGTTTTGTATTTATATTTGTCTGAAATTCTTGGGTGGGATCCGAGTCCAAACGCTTGTTAAACCTGGTATCGTTGAGTTGTCGGTCGGCTTCAGATATATAATGTTCTTTGTCCATAACGACAACCGAAGACCCTTTGTCTGCTGGTTTTATAGTTATGTAACCATTGTTTTTCAATGACCGCAGAGCTTGTCGTTCATGTTAAGTGAGGTTGCTTTTCATGTTTGTATTTGTTTGAGATTCTGAAATGTCCGATTCGATATTATGAATAAATGTTTAAAGCGATACAGATTGTTTTGGGGGTTCCCATTTGCTTTTTAGTTTGAATTTGGGGTACATTTCATCATTGTTTGTGAGAAAAGAATCCTCAGATGTGATGGGTGTTTGTCTTTCCCGACTGGGACTTCGCCTATCCCGAAGGCTACTACGTCTTTCGTCTATGCTACCCATTTCATGAAGGATTTGGGTTTCTGTTTGTGATTCTGAGTTTTCTCTTTCGATAGGGAATGAGCTGTTATCATAAATTGGTTCTGCTTTTGAAAAATGGGACTTGAGTCTAAGTTGTCTACAAAAAGATTTGCTATCTTCAATCAGGCTACCTCGGTCAATGTGGGTGGTTTCGGACAAAAGTTGAGAACCTTTGAAAGTAATTTTTGTTCGTGTTCTGTAAGATCTGTGCTTGATATACTTACGGCAATATTGGGTCGAGTATTTGGTTGACGACGTTAAAAGCGACGAATCGTACGTTTTGTTTTGGTTTTAGAAACATTAATAAAATTCACATTAGTACAATAGTACACACTATTAAGATTGGAAAGTTTCTCTGATTTCATCTGTGAGTACGATTCAGAAGTAGAAAACATATGTTTCTGAACCTCAAAGAGCAATTCTATAAACTCATCAGGTTCTAACGAGTTGTGCATGTCGGATTAAATGGCATTCTCCTCCCGTTGTATAACATGTGTTTGATGATTGTAATACCCAAGGAGCAAAACCATGAGTTGGAATGATGCATGATTTAAAATTTCGTTCTATCTTGTTATACAACGGTTTGAAGCCTTACCATGTATACTAGGGGTCAATTGCAGTTTAAGTCCTATAGAAATTTTGGATTCGGTTAGACAGGTCTGAATGAATTTACAGTAGCTGTCCAATTTTTCACGTTGAGCTGCTAAGTGCAGCAATTTTGCTTTAGTAGGTAACATATCTTTGTGTTTAAATGCAGAAAGACATTCAGATCAAGAGATACACGGTGTTTTCAGAAAGAGAGGTATATGGTTGAGGACAATTATTAAACACCAACGAATGAATCTTTCTAAAGCACTGGATCCAAAAACGGATGCAAGAACAGAAAGTAGTAATTGTGGATTGGAGAAATATGCTGTTCAAACAGTACTAAATACATATTATATATATATGCCCTAGCAACTTTTCGTCTTCGCCAGGGACTTGTTAACACAGATATGGTTGTACGTGCAACATTGGACATGACAGCGAAATGTTATAAATATATATGAAAAAAAATGTTGGCGAAACAAAACTGGCAAACGATACAACTCTTTAAAAAGCAAATATATTTCTTGTATTCACAGGCATTTGTGGATAAGAGTTATTTAGTTGTTATGAATAATACGTTCCTTTCTTCGATATTTTGTAAAATGATGATTACACGTGTCCGTGTAGGTTCTGATGAAATCAACCCTTCATATATAGATAATTAATTTGAATTTTTTAACTTGTTGGAACAAAGTTCATCCGTTTTCAAATTAGTAAGTGCATATGTATTATAAACTTATGTCTTTCACTCAGGCATGTGGCAGTTGACCTTTGGCTCCTGTGAAAGTTATAATGGTTTTGAAAAGTATTTAAGAGGTGAATACGTATTTCCTCATTTTTCATTACAACATATCATTTCAAGGAAAAAATGAACTAATATCTTTTGAAGGGCAGTACGATAACATTATCTTTATATTATACATACATATGTATATCACAGCTTCGTAATCGTGCATTGTACCAATTGTACTGCTGCTGTTTCCTGAGTTAAATTGTGATGATCTGAAGTGTGTACTTTAATAATGCTGGGCTCTGAAATCTTGCTAATAAGAAGGGATTCAGCTGAAAAAAAACTTCGATTATTTCATATCCACTCTGTCAAACGTGCTGTATTTCAATCTGTTTAAGATCACACAATGACATCAGCTTGAATTTAACCAAAATTCATATAATATCATATAAATCAACCAGTAAATAATAAGTTGTATGTCGACGTCACCTGTCTTACAATGAAATGTATCTACTAAATAATACAAATAAATTACGGCTTGATGCCAATCTGAATATTTCCGATTAATGTATCTATATTTAATGAGATTTAGAGTTTGGGACATCTTAAATACCAGTCAACGTTTTTAAAAGAAAGGATCGATTGTTTGAACAGTGTGGTAGAATAAAAGGCTTTGCTTGGATTTTAAGCCAACAAATATCGACTTAAAGTTAAAAAACGATAAGTATTATAGAGTACACTTTAAGTTCCGATTTAATAAAAACAAAAAAATTCATTTAAAATGTTTGTAGAAAGAGTCGCATATTCATAAATTTACACTACATTTGTATGACATATTTTAAAATTGTATACATTTTTATTAACACTCGACATTTGTAGAAAATGTAGATAAGTATTATTAATATAATAAATAACATCTAAGGATATCTAATGATATCAAATTGCATAAATATTTCTAAAGAAACTACTTCTTCACCAACATGAAGATTTACAAAAACACTGTGTCCGCCAGTGAAAAAGTATGTGTGGAAATTGTTATCTGTATCGCATCACTATCGCTTGTTATTTATCTGGAAAGCAAACGCATGTGGAATAATATTTACATTTTTCCCACCAACTGTTGTTTTTCGTCTTATATCCGATCGGTTGACATTTAATTGTGCTTACATGATGAAAATAATTGTGTTTAATTGCTAAACTTTGTGATTCTAGCAAATTTTGCATTCACTTACAATACCACGAAATCAAGAGTCTGATCTTTAAAATTGTCATATTGTGTCAGACCTAGTAGTTTCCAGTGAGTTATTCGTATGACAATACCCCTCCCACAACTTCTTAAACTAAAAGTTTGAAATGAATTGATATCTAAACCGTTGCGTGTGAAACTTGTCTGAGTGCCAATGCCGACACACTTTAACAAAACGTGACGCACAAGTATGTTTGGTTTGTATAGTGTGTGTTTATTACAATGTAAACCGGAAAAGTGACGGAATAGTTCGAGCAGTATGTAGGATCAGCGAGTATGGAATTTGTATCAAACAATAACGATGTATAACATTTTTGTAATACGTTTTGATTTAGTTTAAAAATCATATATATTAACAAATAATTATAAAAAATAAATGAATACCATGTCATTAAAGCGCTTGTTTTAAAATATTTCTAACGGGCTTTTAAATTTATGTCCAGTGCACAATGCATTACGTTTTGTCGTTTCTTGTCGTGCTTTAGTTTATACTCAGCCACTTATAATTATATTCTATGATCAGATGATTCGGTTTTGTTTCTAATAGGGTACCATTTTAAAGTTCGGTATTTGTGAATCAGCACCGAAGCCAAAGAGTTTAACGGACTTAATTGTTTTACACGATTGTATATGAGTCGAGTTAGAAGTGCGCACTAGTTTATTTTGAACAAACAAACCATTTAGGATATAATGACATCTTTCTAAACGTTTACCTTGTCCAAGTGGTACATTATTGAGATATAAAAATAGCCACTTCAGACATGTCCGCAATAGGACTTGTTCAAGTACATTAAACGTGACACTATGACGAAAGTAACCTTTGCGTTCCTAGAAGGACTTCCGAAACAAACAAACACACAAACTGTAGTACGACGTTGTTTTGCTACCACCGGTAAGAGCTAAGGATGTTTCTGTTGGAAAGGTTATTGTGGTACGTGAGCGGTGATGAGTTAGATTATATGCCTGCAAACCGTTTCGAGTAGGATAATAAGACTCGTGAACATCACTGTAAATCACTGTAAATGTCCTGTTTGTTAAGGTTGCGTAAACACCATATACAATTGTATAGCGTATGAAATATAAAAATTGATACGTTAACATTCAGTGGCATGTGCATTTCCCAAAGGTGTCCTTACAAATAAACGAGAATACATAAGTAAAGATTGGACTTTATTTCATCAAATTGAGGGTGTTTGTTCGGTTTCGCATGGAAACTTAAACAAATCACTTATGTTTACTATTAAATACTATCTATATGACTTTATATTGATTAGTTCCTACTTGTGCATCATGTTTTGACTAAATAATGAATTCGTATACGGACGTGTTTCCCGTGCTCAAATCATTTTCAAAGATCTTGAGTAATGCCCTGGTGTCTCGTAAAACAAAACCGACCTATTGTATATGGGGAATTTACTTAAATTTGCTTTACCGACTGACAAAAGTAGTACTAGTTTATAACGATATGACCATTTTAAGTTATAATTTGTACAATGAAGGCCGTAATTATTATGCTTCTGTGCAAGTTGATCAGTGAGCGTGAATATGGCTACCATAGGAAACGCGTTTAAGTCACAGTATTTGTGCTATAAAAATGTGACATGTTAAGCAATACTTATGTCAAACAAATATTTGAGTTACGTGAAAAGTTGAACGGCGTTGTCCGTATTTTTCTAATAATGTATTTGATTTCAAATGAATAAGTAAAATCGAAGCTAATAGCTTCATGTGTATACTGAATAACTAAATCAATTATAGATGATATTTTAACATGAAAGTTATAATAAATCATTTTAATTAGGTTTATTGTTATATACCTAGATAGTCTGTAATCTCCTAATTGATGGGTTATTTTTTGGCATGTTTGCGTACAGTTTTGGTATCAGATTTTTTGCTTAATAGTTCTAGTCAAATGGCGCCAATGTAATATGTCTGTTCCCACCATGGTATTATAAATACCGTTTGACAAAGGAGCACAATGGAGATATCCACCCGTTTAATTGCATGTACAATGACGACTTAAATACTAACACAAAATTTGCTAAAAGCAACACAAAACCAACACCATTTGGATATCTGGTTTCAAATACCAAAGTAAGTAAAACCTCAACGGCATATGCTCTCGAGGTCACACTTATAACCACTCTAAAGATCCATTTTTACATCGTTGTTTGACACCGTGTTCATATTGCGTAGTCTTGATACTGCACTATAGAGGTATTGTAAAAATGTGGTGTTCTTTAGTATAAACTGTATGTACAAGAAGCCCAACACTCTTTAGTATTATGCGTTTGAAAAAACACTTGCTTAAACACAACATAAAAACACAGTCTAAATCAAAAGTGAGACAAAATAAACGCACATGATGTTTAAAACCGGACAAATGCTATCTCAATTTTTCACAGCGTCTGCATATTTAACGAAAACAACACCTTGATAAACGATTAAATAAACAGAGGACGTTTGGTATTTTCAAAGATCGTCCAAACAAGGTGTGTAACATATATATTAAAATTATAATCTTACTAAAGCGACTTATAGATACAGTTTATACAAGGCTAAATATGAGTTAACATTAAAGAACAGCACACAATGCATTATGCCCTCTCGACAAAAATAGATCTTGATAATACTACTAATAAAAAATAATCTTGGACTTATTGATAAATAGTACGGTTAGCATTTGTTTCAAAGCAAGCATTTTCAACATAAATTTTCGTAATGTGTTAAAAAAATTTTTTATACAGAAACAACATCGAACACTTAATAAAAAGCAAACAAGACACCAACACTTAATTGACATACTGTTGTACTTTTAGCAATATTATATATAATTGTAAAGTTACCCTGTCAATTTGTATGTTGCATGTAAGTCATTTTTCATTAAATGATATTAAAAAATAAATTATACGTAAACGTGCAATTATACGGCGTAGCCTTAACCTTAAATAACATTGGCATATTCATGTAATAGCTTAGCTAACATGACAGATACCGTACCATGTTCTTCGTAACCAGGGGTGAATGACTTGTGAAGATTAGATATACAGGGTCAACGAACGAAACAAATGTTTCAACATAAAACATTTTGTTAGTTTAGTAACTAATTAAGTGTGAAATTTTAAACTTTGTTAAATACTATGTCTTTATATCTAAACTATTAAGTGTCTATTTTTGTGCATATTTATACTTCTTATTAACTCATTATTGGTGTTGTTGAACCAGGTGGTGTTGTTGAACCAAGTGGAATTTAAAAGTAAGGATATCTGATGATGCATTCACATTCAATGGAGAAGTGTGCACAGGGCAATATATAAACAACAAAAACAACGGTGGATATATTAAATAGATTTTAGTATAAGAACATTCATATCACCAGGTTTCTTGTAAAACATGTAAGTGTGATTGATTTTATTATATATTCTAATACGAAATAAAAAAATCAGATATTGTTTTATAGTGTACTCTGGTTTCATTATTATTATAATTATAATAATAATAATTATTATTATTATTATTATTATTATTATTATTATAAGTAGTAGTAGTAGTAGTAGTAGAAGTAGTAGTAGTAGTAGTAGTAGTAGTGGTGGTGGTGGTGGTGGTGGTGGTGGTGGTGGCTGTGGTGGTGGTGGTGGTGGTGGTGGTGGTGGTGGTAGTAGTAGTAGTAGTAGTAGTAGTAGTAGTAGTAGTAGTAGTAGTAGTAGTAGTAGTAGTAGTAGTAGTAGTAGTAGTAGTAGTAGTAGTAGTAGTACATTCCAATAGTATTGCTCTGGCATAATTTTGATAATTTTTTATGCATGAGAATACTTGTTGTATTTACGTGTGTGTTAAACAACTATTTTAACAGCTGTCAACATATACACTGAATGCGACATCATCTTTGAACTACTACAAAAGGCATTGTTAATTCACAAATAACAAGCATTTTTCTTATCTGGGTAAGGGCGTGCGTTATTGTTTGTGTGGAATCCATTGTGGTATTCAGGTAAGTGTTGTTTTGTCAAAGTAATAATTAAATGTGATAATAAATAAAGAAGTTATGGCAATTTAAGCAAAATGTTCAATTATCTAAGTGTAAAAGGGGCAATAATTATGTCAAAATGCTTGTTGATACAGTGGTCTGCTCTTGTTTATAGGTTGGGGTCATGTTGGTAAACAAGTATGCAACATATAAAAGCAATATGTCAAAGGATATCGGAAATATTTGGGGTAGCACGCAAACTTTAACATAGATTTATCAATAATATGCATATTCTAAGTATAAAAGGGGCAATAATTATGACAAAATACTTGATAGAGTTGTCTGCTCTTGTTTATAGGTTGAGGTGATGTTGGTTAACAAGTTTGCAAAATATAAAGCAATATGTCAAGGGACAATGAAAATAAATGGGGTAGTACGAAAACTTTAACATTTGCTGCATATTCTAAGTGGAAAGGGGCCATAATTATAACATAGATTTATCAATAATATGCATATTCTAAATATAAAAGGGGCCATAATTATGACAAAATGCTTGATAGAGTTGTCTGCTATTGTTTATAGGTCGGGTCATGTTGGTAAACAAGTATGCAAAATATAAGCAATATGTCAAGGGACAGAGAAAATATTTGGGGTAGTACGAAAACTTTAACATTTGCACGCTAACGCAGACGCTAACACAGACACTAACGCAGACGCTCACTTCGACGCCGGGGTGAGAAGGATAGCTCCACTATATATATTTCATATATAATAGTCGGGCTAAAAAATCAATAAGAATACCGTTTTAAAAGAATATGAGTGCGTGCATGCTTGTGCGCGCGTGCATGCATGCGCGCGTGCGTAAGTGTGTGCATGTTTTTTTAATGTATAGATATGTTTCAAAGTTAATTATAAACGTGGATGAACAGGATAAAATGAAAATAAAAATGTTAAAAAGATAGCCATATTTTAAATGATGTTTATCTGAATGTGTTACCTTCTTAATAGAACAATTGTATTCTTCCTAATTCGTTTGTACATTTGGGTGTGTCTACCACGTGCAACTTTATAGAAATAAGCTGTTTGAGCTTTGTGATCCATTTTCCGACACATCTTTCAATCAATTCAGAAAATGATAAAAATATTTTTATGATAAACCTTTTGACCGTTTGAGTTAAATTGTGTTCCTGAAACTGAAACTATAGACATACACAGTTTTCATCAATAAAACACAGTGCTTAAAATTTATTTCTATTTTAAACTTGTCAAATGCATCTTTTGCATTTAAATCTATTTTCATATTGTTTAACTTCTTAATTAAAGGGATCCGAGTCGTTTAGAACGTACAATATGATTTATTATAAATGTTTACATTTAAATAGTCAATATACGCACCGTCAAATGTACTTTTAATATTTGGCCTATTGTTTAACATACTGAAATTAATAACTTTACATTTTTTGCATGTCAAAACACAGCTTTATTGTTATGACGATCTTTCGCGAGCTCATTGAGCTCAATGTAGGTTATGATCAACTTAAGGTCCTTTGTCAGTATCGCCATTGTTGTTCGTGTCGTGTATTAAGACCAAATACAATAGCCATATCATTTTAAGAACGTACATGTTATTCTTAGCATAACAAAAAAAAGGATAATTTTGCAAAATAAACGTTCTGGTCTACAATTTTAGTTCCTTTAAATGTAAACGCTTAATTTAAACAAATGTGTTAATGGTAATCCTCGAAAGGTGTAAAAACTCTTGTTAGTACACGGTAAAAAATTGCAGTAAGTTTGTAGTCCCTCAATTTAGAAACTGTGTCGAATGCAATTGATAATCCCGCTGCGAGAAAAAATCTAAGTCAAAGGTGAGCTTTAAACAGCCTCGAAGAAAAACAATGAACTAGGATTAATTTTATTACGTATACATTATTTATTTATTTATAGTGATTTTTTCACCCAATTGGGAACGGGTCCGGTGCCATTGGGAATTTTTCGCGTCGTGAAATCACCAAATTGGGAAAAACGAGTCGCGAAATCTTCCAATTGGGAAAAAATCAAGTTGTGAATTGTACCAATTGAAGAATGTTTTTTTAATGACTTTGTTTAACTTTTAACTTTTATCAGCTTTAAATGACACAGGAAAGCAACATAAACTTATATTCACAGTCTTGCACAAACAACAACATGCTAACGGAACACAGATTGTGTTGTAATTAGTTGCATTATTTTACCCTTTAAAATTGCTGAATACAAGATGTGCATTATGAATCATGCTGATTAAATTCTCTTTATTGTAAATTAAATCAACAATCAAGTATAAAGAAAACAACACATTAAACAACCCTCTAACGGCATTCAAGTGTACATGAACGCGCTTAATATAAATTGTATTTACATACACTAACCATCCAGCCCACAATTTAAATAAAAATAAAACAAGAGCTGTGTTTGTGAAACACAATGCTCCCTACTGCGCTTTGAAGCCGCACGACAGCTATTTTAAAAACAAGGTTATATTTTGAATGTAAAGGTCACAGTAACAGTGACCTTTGATCAAGTGACCTCAAACCATGTTTGATTGTAAATCTCAATTAGATGCATGCACATGTGAAGTTTAAAGAAGATAGACCCAAGAGTTTTCATTTCATGAGCAAAGTTAAAGTTTTGGGACAGACACACACATACAATGACAGACAGACAGACAGACAGGCCAAAAACAATATACCCCCGATCATTCGATCTGGGGCCATAAAAAGTACCGGTATTCCAATAACGGGACAGTTGGACAGTTGATAGCCCTGATCATTTAAGTGACATGTTTTGATAACGTTTATCTTCAAAAGAACAAGATCTTTAAAAACACAGAGTGACAGCGAAAAGTCGCGGGATGCAAAGAAATTAATGTATCGATTAACTCTGCAAAAAAATATTTAAATGTGTACAAGTTTCTAAGTTAATACTTAGTTAAATTATCACTAACGGGAAAGTAATTACACAAGCAATCCACAAACTTACCGTGACATTATCACCGTCACCACAAAATGTGCTGACGTAATCGGTTTCGTCACTTACGGCTAAAATCCTGGAGTCAGCGTGGCTGTTGGTCGGTGATTTGTCTATAGGACGGGAACTATGGCCGCTATCGGTACTTCGCGGAGTCTGGTTGTTAGCGCGCCTCCTGTGTGCGGGGGTGTCAAGGAACCGGAAGATTCTGCAAGCGTTCTGGCCTCTGGTAACGGACCTGTCAAGCTCTTGGATGGTCTTCAGTGATTTAAGTGCGCACTGGAAGTTGGCTTTCCATCGTCTTGCGTCGCTTCCATCTCGACGTCCTGTAATGCCGATTGTTTGTGAAAACAGCAACATAGCCTTACTATATAAAAATTAAACGTGATCGTAGTTAATTTAGTTTCATATAAATGAGTCAAAATTAATTCTACAATGGAAATGAAAATATCAAATGATAATACTAATAAGTGTATTATTGTTTTTATGTTTTTCTTAACAACGATAATAATTATTATCCTTACTGTTAATGTGATTATCCCCATAATAATAGAAATGATAACTAGAGCTTTGTCACAGACGTGACGAATACCCCCCACATGCCACATTGACACAGACAATTTTGCAAGTTGTCTTCATAAAAAACAGCGGACACCACTCGCAATGTTTAAAATGCATTAAGTGAACCCGTGACCTGGTTTTTGACCCTGCATGGCCCATGTTCGAACTTGACCTACACATCATATAGATACAACTTATAACCAAGTGTGGTGAAGATCGGATGAAAACTACTTGAATCAGAGAGCAGACACCATGCTAAATGTGTAAAACGTACTAAATGACTTAGTGACCTAGTTTTTGACCCGGCATGACCCATATTCGAACTAGACCTAGACATCATCTGGATACAACTTCTGACCAAGTTTGGTGAAGATCGGATGAAAACTACTTGAATTAGAAAGCGGACACCATGCTCAATGTTTAAAACGCACTAAATGACCTCGCGACCTAGTTTTTGACCTGCCATGACCCATGTTTGAATTTGACCTAGATATTATCTAGATACAACTAATGACCAAGTTTGTTGACGCTCTGATGAAAACTACTTGAATTAGAGAGCGGACAACATGCTGAATGTTTAAAACGCACTAAGTGACCCCCAGACCTAGTTTTTGACCCGGTAAGGCTCATGTTCGAACTTGGCCTAGACATCATCTAGATACAACTTCTGTCCGAGATTTGTGAAGATCGTATGAAAACTACTTGAATTAGAGAGCGGACACGGACCGACCGGCCGACAGACAGACCGACCGACAGACAAGCTTACTCCTATACACCCCCTAAACTTCGTTTAGTGGGGGTATAATAATAATAATAATACAATAAAAAAATAAGAAAATTAATAATCATCTTAACCATCTTGTTATGTTCTTAAAAATATTTCACTATAAAAATTGATATGAGTTACGTTAAAAAAAAATCCTTTCTCCTTTGAGATTCACATATTTCCGAGTGAAGGCCTCGACTCCCCAGAATGAGCTGCCCAGGCCTCGAACTCATAACGCCAGCGCAGACCACGGAACTCCTGCGACTCCAATTTTTCCATCAGCCAGTCCCTCATGCACTGACGCTCCGTGGGTTGCTTCGGCGCCATCCGCTGGCAAAGTTGTGGGACGAAGAACTGGGAAAGATCAACACGAATATGAAATAAAGGAAGATGGTCTGGAACATGGAAAATGCTTGAATTGAAATGATCGAAGAATGTCTGGACAATGAAAACCACGGGATCTGAATAGAATGATAGCATCTGACTATAGTGAAAAAATACAAGAAACGAAAACAGAAAAAGTCTTCAAAAAGTAGAAATTATGAGAAATGAATAGAAGGACATATGCCTGGAAAATGGAAAAAGCCTGAATTATAAAAAAAAATCAAGCTGTTGTGGAAAATGTTAAACATGGCACATGAATCTAGTAAAACACCACGACAGATGGAAACTACGAGACTTGAAAAAGGAAAACATCTTGAAAAAAGGAAAATTTAAAAGATGACAACAAGAGAAAATGAAAACATGTGGACAAATGAAAAACGCATTAATTACAATAATAACGGCTGATATAGAAAATGGTAAACACGGGATCAAAATCAAGCAAAAACAGCATGTACAGCTTTGAATGTTTTTCCATCAGAAACACCAGCGCATACGAATCTATTTTGTATCTTAAAAATACCTGCACATTATTCATTCGGAGCGAACAAATGTGATAAAAGTTCGATAATTTTGACAAACAATTAAAAGGAAGAGAGCAGGAATAACAGAAAACAAGAGCTGTGTTGTCAGAAACACAATGACCCAAGGTTAAAGTTTTGGGATAGACACATACAATGATATTTGACCTTTGACTTTGAAGGATGACCTTTACCTTGACCTTTCACCATTCAAAATGTGCGGCTCCATGAGATACACATGCATGTCAAATATGAAGTTGCTATCTTCAATATTGTATGTTTTGGTATTATACATTTAATATTAATTTGGTCTTCTAAACAAGACTATTGCCAAGCAATATATGTCCCCTACCGGCTCCACCATTGTCAGAAAAAAAAATGTTGCCATATAATTTTTGACGTAGAAATACAATGAAATGACGTGCATAATGTCCGTATTGCCATCTATCCATGTTTCAAGTTTCATGAAAAAATATTAAGAACTTTTAAATTTATCGCAGGATCCAGAAAAGTGTGACAGACTGACGGAGTGACGGACACACAGAGCGCAAACCATAAGTCCCCTGCGGCGAAACCGGTAGGGGACAATTAAACATTATACATTATGGTAATTACCATATAATCGAATTCCAGTCGAAACAACAAACACACTATTTAAATACACAAGTCTTTGACAATCACCATGGCGTTTTCGGGGACTGTTAACTCGATTTTGATTGGGATTTTTTGTATTTTTTTCGGAAATTGGGATGGGTCCGGTTCATTTTGGGAACAGGTCCGTAGGTCATTGGGAACGGGTCCGTTTACCGGACCCGTCCGAAGAACGAACAAGAGGGCCAAGATGGCCCTATTTTGCTCACCTGAGAGGAGTCGGTTCATTCAATCTTTACCAAATGTCAAACTTGACCTAGAAATTGTCCAGACAAACATGCTGGTCAAGTTTCATCATTATTTCATCTGCGAGTCATGATCAATATACCTATGAAGTTTCATGATCCTAGGCGTAAGCATTCTTGAGTTATCATCCGGAAACCATTTTCTAAGTTAGGTCACCGTGACCTTCACAGCCATTGCGTGAACACGTTTTTTGGCACTGTGACCTTGACCTTTGACCTAGTGACCTGATAATCAATAGGGGTCATCTGCGAGTCATGATCAATATACCTATGAAGTTTCATGAACCTAGGCATAAGCGATCTTGAGTTATCATCCAGAAACCATTTAACTATTCCAGGTCACCGTGATCTTGACCTTTGACCTAGTGACCTGAAAATCAATAGGGGTCATCTGCGAGTCATGATCATTGTACTTATGAAGTTTTATGATCCTAGGCATAAGCATTCTTGAGTTATCATCGAGAAACCATTTTGCTATTTCAGGTCACCCCGACCTTGACCTTTGACATAGTGACCTGAAAATCAATAGGGGTCATCTTCGAGTCAAGATCAATGTACCTATGAACATTCATGATCCTATGCATAAGCGCTATTGAGTTATCATCTGGAAACCATTTTACTATTTCGGGTCACTGTGACCTTGACCTTTGACCTAGTGATCTGAAAATCAATAGGGGTCATCTGAGAGTCATGATTAATGTACCTATGAAGTTTCATGACCCTAGGCCTAAGCGTTCTTGAGTTATCATCCGGAAACCATTTTACTATTTTGGGTCATCGTGACCTTGACCTTTGACCTTGTGACCTGAAAATCATTAGGGGTTATCTACGAGTTATGATCAATGTACTTATGAAGTGTCATGATCCTAGACCAAAGCGTTCTTGAGTTATCCTCCGGAAATTATTTTACTATTTCGGGTCATCGTGACCTTGACCTTTGACCTAGTGACCTGAAAATCAATAGGGGTTATCTGCGAGTCATGTACAATGTAGCTATGAAGTTTCACGATCCTAGGCATAAGCGTTCTTGAGTTATCATCCGGAAACCATTTTACTGCTTTGAGTCACCGTGACCTTGACCTTAGACCTAGTGACCTGAAAATCAAAAGGGGTCATCTGCGAGTCATGATTAATGTATCTATGAAGTTTCATGATCCTAGGCATAAGTGTTCTTGAGTTATCATCCGGAAACCATTTTACTATTTTGGGTCATCGTGACCTTGACCTTTGACCTAGTGACCTAAAAATCACTAGGAGTCATCTGCGAGTCATGATCAATGTACCTATGACGTTTCATGATCCTTGGCATAAGCGCTCTTGAGTTATCATCCGGAAACAATCTGTTGGACGGACGGACCGACATGAGCAAAACAATATACCCCCTCTTCTTCGAAAGGGCGGGGGGTGGCATAATGAGAAAACTGCCCTTCTCCCAGCATCCATGTTATTCAACTGACCGGAACCATTTTTGAACTCATATCTCGTATCAAGGGAACAAATGTTCTGAGCAAATTTTATGAAAATTGGGCCAAAAATGTGACTTCTACTGTGTTCACATGTTTTCACAATATACATAGAGAGAAAAATGCCCCGCCCACTGGCAGCCATGTTTTTTCACCAATCCCGACCATTTTCAAACTCGTCCGACTTTCATGATGATTGGGCAAACATTGTGACTTATAGAGTGTTTACAAGGTTTCTCAATAGCCAAATAGGGAAAACTGCCATTATATACATATAGAGAAAACTGCCCCGCCCCCTGGCGGCCATATTTTTTCACCGATCTGGACCATTTTCGAACTCGTCCAAGAAATCAATAAAACCAATGTTTTGACCAACTTTCATGATGATTGGGCAAAAATTGTGACTTCTAGAGTGTTTACCAGGCTTCTCTATAGCCAAAAAAGGAAAACTGCCATGTATTCAACGGATCGGAACCACTTTTGAACTCAATCAAGATATCATTAAACAAACATTTTGACAAAGTTACATGAAGATTGAACATAAAATGTGACTTCTACAGTGTTTACAAGGTTGTTTTTTTTCTACCTAGTGACCTAGTTTTTGACCCGGCACAACCCAGTTTCGAACTCGGTCGAGATTTTATTGGGGCAAAGCTTTTGACCAAGTTTCATGAAGATGGGGCAAGAAATGTGGCCTCTAGAGTGTTTACGACGTATGTTTATGGACGGACGGACGGACGGACGTACGACGGACAAAGACCGGTCAGAAATGCTCACCTGTAGCAATGAGGTGAGCTAAAAAAACACTAAATCCTATATATTACAGAACAATATATAGCTTATAGTAGCTAATAGTTATTTTTAGCTGTATATTGATATAAACATCAAGGTTTCATTATTCCCAAATATTACAGAACGATATATAGCTAATAATAGCTAATAGTAAATGTTCACCTGTATATTGATACAAGGGCTGTTTGTAAAACACGCAAGTCCCCCAAATGGGCTGTCAGTTGTAGTGGCAGCCATTGTATGCATACGTTAGAGTATGATTGGCAATTAAAGCCCTTTCACCTAGTCACCTAAAAATCAATAGGGATCGTCTGACAGACATGACCAGTACCCCTATGAAGTTTCATGATTCTAGACCTACGCATTCATGAGTTATCATCCGGAAACGATTTTGCTGCCTCAGGTCACAGTGACCTTGAAATTTGACCTAGAGTCCTGAAAATCAATGTGGGTCATCTGTCGGTCATGCCTCATGTCCCTGTGAACTTTCCCGATCCCATCCCTAACATGAAAATCAAATCGGTCGAAAAGTACATGTTTAAACAAAAGCAAAATTAACCTATTACATGTAAATAATGTATTTTTACCTGATCTTTCAGACAGCTGATTTTGGGCATAAATATCTCCTCGGTAGGGATGTTCTCGGTAAGGATCTCCTCGGTAAGGTTTAATTTCAGCATATGTCCTCCAAACACTAACTTTCCACCGAACGAATCAATCACGTTAGTTTTCGACACTGACTTGGATGCAGTAAGAATATTTTTTATCTGTAAATAAAAAGGTTTGCGTTAACAGTTAAAACGCTATATGTTATATTGTATGGAAAATTATGTATGAAACCATAATAACCATGTAGTTCTTTTCACACAAATAGAGAGTAATAAACAATATGTATCAGAGATTAGGCACTTTCAAACAAATAATTACTCAATAATGAAATTACCAATATTTCTCATTCAATAAAATGTAAACTTTAATAGTCATATGTCTGATATACGACTTCCATTGTCCACCTCTGCAATAGTATCCATGACATCTGTCAGAAACTGTTCGCAAGGCGAGTGTTCGTGTTTGAAATGTCCATCCATGTCATCAAGAAGCACTAAGTAATCTAAAACGATAAACGAGCACTAGTGAAATTCATCAGTATTTATAACCAAAGTGAAGATCATCTTCGATGAAGTCATCTTAACCTACAGTAAAACATAGACATTATTATTCAGTGAAACACATGCGTTAATATTCAGTGAACCACAGACATTCATATTAAATGAAACACCGATAGGCATCTTTATTGAAATATAGATACCCTGTTGTCATGTTCAGTGAAACGAAGAAAGTCATCTTCAGTGAAACATAGTCAACATCCGGGAAACATAGTTAGTTATCTTAAGTGAGACACATGCAGTCATATTCAGTGAACAATAGATATTCATATTCAAGGAAACATAGTGAGTCAACGCCACTGCAACAGCGACATAAAGCGTGATTCGCATTTAATTGATTAAATCATCCGTCGTTCCATCGTTTTCAATCAAGTGATATTAACAACAGAATCAATCAATATACCTGCCACAGATCCCCTCGAGTCTGGCCCTTGAGCAGGCACCCATGAATCTAACTGACGCTTAATTGCTGTGACTGAAAGACGCATTACGGTTACAGTTTCACCAAGTTCATGATTTTGGTCATCTTATCTACACAGTGGAAAATTTTCAGACGTTTGACTTCGGTTGACCCAACATCAAATGTTAGAGTGCCAGAGATATATTTTTGAAGTTTAGTTATGCAGAAGGTATGAATTTGAGATTATTTTAGTTGCAAAACAGTAAAACGAGTGTTCATTACAAGAATGACTGTTTAAATGAAAGTACTGCCGTGTCTGAATAGTTTGTATACCTTGATTGGACAATAGAATAAGACTAATACTTTTAAAATACGTATTATTTAGAAAAAATACTAGTAGTGAGTGTACAAACATTTAAATTTTCCTAGTTTTAAATAATTTCTTATTATCAATATTTTACAAGTAATTGCATATATGGAGATTGTACGGCTAACTTAGGCGTATATTCTTTCTGAAATGGTAACCTTTCCGATTCACATTGAGGTCAAAAGGTTACACTGTCGACAATTATTGATGATTTAAAGAGACTGTATTTTATTTTAAATATTTTGCAAACTCTTAAGAAAAAAGACAATGGTTCAGATGATATACTTTACTTACGGGAAGGTAAAATGCAGTTGACAAAGTCACTTTCTGAAATGTCAACAACTATCGATACATCTTGGCATTCTGGCAGTGTTTTCAAATAACCCTGCAGTGGCTGGAACAGCGCTTCAACTTTGCCAGTTATAAAAATCTTCACACAGTGTCATTGCGTTGGCCAATGTTGGGCAGCAGATATAAAACGCGGAACAGTCCGTTTCGCGCATATTGAGTGCATTTCCGCCTAATCAATATTATAAAAAAGAAAATAATGATGCATAAAAGCTTAATGTATTTTCATTTTGCGAGCCTGAGCAATTAATTTAGCAGCTGTAAAATTAAGAGTGACGTATAATACAGAAAAAAAAATCATGGAATATGTATCAGATGATAAAATATTTGTTGAAACGGATATAAAATAAGACATGCATTTTATCATCAGGAATAAAACTAGAGATACGCAACAATATAAAAATCTTACCAGTTATTTAAAAGCTATGATACGGAACGAAATATAAATCTTTAACTTTGACCTCCTGCATATAAGAATAGGTTCTAATATGCGGCGCATTGGCTGGTCTAATGGATAATAATAAGGGGTCAAATTGAAATGTATGACGGCATTATAATGTGATTATATGACCTTGATTTGCAACGTAGACCTTTGCTTGGAATGTGTGGGTTATGTAACCGACATATGCATGGGGGCTATAATTTGAATCCTTCCAACAATTAAAACGTTATTAAAAGGAATGGATTTTACAAAATATTTGACGCTCAACTTGGAATTCCGACTTTAAAAATTGTCTTGCATTAACAACCTTACACTATATTTTGAAATATCGAAGCATTATGAAGTAAAATAGCGGAAACGAAAGGACGTCTGTGCATAATAAAGTTAACAATATGGGTCCGCTACCCTATATTTTTAGACCAACCTTTTTTCAAATACTGGAACACACGTTGCAGATATTGTCGAAGTTCCTGTGAGTTTGACGTCTTTGTTTCCTCTGTACTTTTCAATTCTATCACAGCATCAAATATCTGACGTGTCAGTGAATGTCCGTCCTTTATTCCAATCACCTCTACGTTCAATCTCAATTATGTAAAGTATTTTTCATATGTTAAGCTCGAAGATCATCTAAATTAGCAATTGAAATGGCGAATGTGAATTTTTCGTACGAAAGATTAAACACTGAAAACCACATAGAAATATCTAACCTGAAGTTTCGTCGATAAAAGGCATTTGGCCTTTCAGCTCTTTAAAAATGGATATAGCAGTTTCTATACCTGAAATAAATAGTTCACACATATACACGTCTTAAAAGCAACAAGTCATTTTAAATAGTCGTACCCATTAAAAAAAACTTACATAATAATTACATAAACTATGTTTTCAGTATGTACTCAATCCTCGTAAATCAATTTATATTATATATCAGTTTATAAACATTTCAACCTAGTAGTTGCACTTTTTTAAAGGGTTATGCATTATAAATGAATGTAATCGAATTGTGATAATTACTTTTAAAAAATTGATGCAAATTTTATTAATTATAAAGAATATACAATTATTGTTCTTAAATCAACGTATTACATGTACGTCTTTACACGAGTGTAGTACCAACCATTTTTCTCGTGTTGATCCGTAGGTTGTAACTTTTCTCTATATTTCGCTTTTTTCTTGTGTCTTTGCAATACATTTGCAGCATCAACTAGATGACGCGTCAATGTATAACTGTCCTCTACCCCAAGTGTATCTACAGTTAGTCTTAGCTCTGTAATGTATATTGTATTCAATTCAAATGTTCTTTCGATAATTTTGTGCTTTATGGACATTGAGGAAATCAAACGCACACGTGCAAACTTTTCTGGAACTACAAATTTTGACAGAAAAAAAACTTTCGAACCTGACGGGGTTTCACAATCGACACTTGGGTGATGATCTATCAAGTCTTTGAGCATGGAAATTGCTGTTTTTATGTCTGGAAAGAAATAGGAAACCATACGTGGTTTTCGAGATTCTCGTCATTATGTTGGGCAAATGGAAACTTCGTAAAATTTGCAATCGACACGCTAATTTTCCAAGAAAAATACTTAGGAAAAATAACATAAACTGTATGCTCTAAATGCCTTTGAGTAATTTTAAACACATTACAACATATTAAAATATGAACAGAGTGGTTATACCAGTGTTTCCTGCAGCAGTACTAGATGTATTCTTTTGTTTGTATTGATACTCAAGTTGTTGGATTCTCGAATCCAATTTACGATTTAATTTGATAACTGAAACGTGAAATATACAATTACGATTTATATTATACACTATTGGGTGTGAAAAGAACATACCAGTATAGAGATACAATGGGTTATGCATAAAAAAATTAATTGAATAATTACTGTTTTCGTTAATGACATATTGCTGAATACATGTTTAGTTTCTTTGATTTTCAATACATCATCTAAGACCGAAGCGCGATATTTTTCATTTCAAATTATTAAATGCGTATGTCATATACAAAATTGTGTATTGTCCAGAAATTTATTGAGTATACTATACTTGTACGGGTGTTTTTTACTTACGGCATGGCATAATGCACCTTGTGAAGTCATTTCCAGAAATATCAACAACAACCGATACGTTGTTGCAATCTGGTTGTGTTCTTAAATAGTCTTGCAATGGCATGAAAAGGGCTTCAACCTTTCCATTAAGGACATCTTCACACAGATTTATAACATTTAGCAAATTTGGACAGCGTAAGTAAAATGCCATGCATTCATGGTTGATACGGCATATGGTATTTCCTCCTGTTAAAAAAATCTTAAATACAGTACACACGTTTAGTATATAAGTGAGCCAACATCACACGATTATAAAGCAAGAGTGACCTTTCAATGTGTTCAAAAAAATAAATAGTTTGTTCTGTATTTCAGCAGTGTATGAAGTGCTTTGCAAACGCCTGTGTTTATCTAAAAAAAATCTACTCAGTTGATACATTTATGAAATGCACAAGTTCCTAGTATAATTTATTTTTCGTATTTGTCTCTTTCTTTAGCAAGTGTTTTTATGTTACAAATCGATTCATTTCACGATGTCTGGTATGTCAATAATTTTAATCAGATACATCATGGCATGTATGCTGACTTCATGTTTATTATTAGCATAAAATGTATCTACATTATACTGATAGGATAATAATATTGACCCTTGCATTTTACATTTTTTACCATGTTTTCCATGGCCTAAAATATGTACCTTTCTCACTTTGATTAAAAAAGCTACATGCGGTTGTTACACTTGCTAATCAAATACACAGACATTTTGATAATGACTTTTTACGTCGTTATAAGTATACATTTATTCTCAGACGAAAACTACAAAGAGCCAGAGGATTGGCCATTGTTCTTTCCCATGCAGGATGTGTCGCTACAGACAAGCCGGCAAACTGCCGGGTAAATACTGCAAAAGGTATGCCACTATGGTCCCGTGGCAAAACATAGCAGTGCAATAACCTGCAGTTATTTTGTATTTTGCTTTCGCCTGCTTTAATTTACTTTTTTTGCTTTATACAACCATTTTATATTTAACGTCTTTTTTACATCAACATAATAACTGTTGATACAGTTTCAAGTTTTTCTGTCTAAGTCATACAATCTGTTCTGAATGAGTGGTCGAATCCCCATTTGGCAGATGAATTGCCCAATAGAAAATTTTGAACATTATTTATTTCACATATTGTGTTTAAAATATGTAAATATATTTTGTGAACATTATTTGATTATGATAAGTCTTATATGAATCTACAGTATAATGCATTTTGGTTCCCAATGCCTTGGCTATGTTTATGAAATTTGCAATAACCGTCGATTTGCAATCACAAATATATATATATATATATATATATATATATATATATATATATATATATATATATATATATATATATATATATATATATATATATATATATCAGCGTCGATCAGACTCTCTTACGAGAATGGCGTCATTCGCAACTGCAAGTGGAGGAAAAAAGAAAAAATATCATACATATAAACTAGTTAATTTGCCAAAGGTAACATGCGTGGCTTATCCTATCAGCATGTGCTAAAGAAAAAGCACCAAGTTTTTATCTGTTGTAAATAAAACAAATGTGAGGCTGTATTTAATGATGTTTACAAACCTTCTTCCAAGTACTGCAACGGCCTTTCTAACAAGCTGATGTGTTCGGGTACTGTTTCCGCCGAGTTGACGGAATTTGGCGACTCTGTTAGACTCAGCTCTGTTCTGATGGCTTTCAAGTTAGGTGCGACTGTGTCCATTGGGCACTCTGTTTAAAAGTAAGAGAAAAAATAGGCTTTCAGTACGAATGTGAAATGGCTTTCAGTATTATGAAAACGCTAATATTACAAAAAAAGATGCAATAAAGTGGGAAAAAGTGTCTCGACTCCTAGATAGAATTTATCTTTGCTCTTCAACTAAAGACCTTATAATTCATTTCTGTATATGACCCTTTAATACAGAGATATCTCATTTCATCAGTCGGATAACGATAGTCATAAAATATAAATACATACTATTGACAAACAAACACGTTACGATCAGGAGGTGTGAAAAACAACATCCAACTAAATTATCTGCGTGTTCATCATAAAATATTATTGAAAATGTAATTTTGTTTGTATAACGCCTTGCCAAAATAGTTAATGAAGAGCTTTCACTAAGCCATTAAAAGCAACGCACATTACTCAGCTTCAACGCAATTCTGAGACAAGACGAGGCCTTTGCCTCGACTAAGATTTCAATAAAAGAATAACATCATAACCAAATATCAACCGCCGAATATGAAAGAAAAGACAATGCGCGGCACCTTTTTCGCCCTATGTAAAATAATATGCATAAGCTCCTTGAAATGTCTTGGGCCTGAATTCCATTAATGCCTTCAACTAAGGAAGACAAAAGAGTAAGACAAATATAGCATAATAGGTGTGAAAGTTTGCTACGCAAAACATGCACACTGCAGAGGACCCAACGATAAGTTTTATTGTTGTTCAGCCATTCATCCGTATGTATATATGTTTACTTTGCAATCGATTTTTATCTTTTTAATACGCTCACTCGGTCCAATTAAGGTTTCGGAAAACTCCATTTCATTTTGCGTTGATGAATTTACGTATTTTGTAGTTTCGCTGAGTAGCGATCAACGTAAAGTTAGTTCGCAAGCAAATCAACGATCGTTTTAAATGCCATTCACTTTCAATAGTGATGTATACATGACTGGGTGTGTTCAATTATAAATAAACAGACCGCTTTCCAGACACTGATATGGTCTTCTCAAAGATCTCTTTTGGCCAATAAGCGGTTCCTGTGTATTCAATCCACTTGGAGACTGAATTAAACGCGCCTCTGCTTCGCCAGGAGTGTCAGTTTCCATAGGGCGGTCTGTTCATATATAAAACTATTTTGATGAGATGCTTACCGAAAAAGTGCTATGGCTAGTAGTTTATAACTTAATTGGACATTTAGATATATTTTTGTGGAAAACTAATTAAAACTGTAATAAAACAAAAAGTTACTGAAAATGTATGTTAGATTCTTCGATGATGGTGAAGAGATTGACTATACTAGGACTTTAATATGCGGTCATGTTTTCAGAAAAAACGAATATATGTTGTAACGTTCATTTGCTGGCATGACACAAACACAACATACACATATTAAAACAACTACAATTAAAAATGTAAAGCCGCTGAACTAAAGCAATAAGCGCATCTTAGGCCATAGCGCGAGTACTTATAAATTCAATTTCCTAAAGCAAAGACTTTCTTAACTTAATTTAAAACACACATTCATAAAATATGTACTTTTTTAGTACTAGAAATTATGTTATAGTCATTGTTTTATTTTGATCCGTTGGTGAAATTTTTCAATCACAAATATAAAAAAATTGCATTAATTTTCCCGATGCATAGATATCACAAACAATCAACGTAATTTACATAAAAGCCTCTTTAGTCAGCCGAAAACATAACGTCACAATTAGCCTAAGGTTCAAACGATGTTCCTTACTATTATAAACAATGATTTTCCTCGAATCCAGATCACTTTTCGAGTCAGTCTGAGCAATAGTTCTCATGCCTTCTTCTTTCGACGTGCCTGGTACTGAGAATATGCCTGAACAAATACATGAAATAAAAATGACTTCATGTAAACATGCATTTAATGAACCATACATAAATCCTTTATGAAAGTACATGTATAAGGGGAAGAGTTTTTTTACCACGTAACGCAAAAATGCAAATACCTGCGTCGATTTTATCGCGTATATCAAGGATTAAACCAATCACCGTTTCAATGCCTGAAACAAAAATTATTTTAAGGGTTATTTGTAGTTTAAGAATAAGCCAATAGTTATATCAATATATTGCGAGCAGTTGATGCTTTTCAATAATCATTTGCAACAAGCAGCGGACAAAGATTCAACGTGGCGCCATAATTATAATCAAATAACCCTCTATCGCATGTGATTATACTAAAAAGAGACCATCTGCTATATACGCTAGTATATGTTCCCATTTAATTTATCTTTAAATTAAACAAATATATATATGTAAAAATGTAAAGTGAATCCGGACTAAGATATCATTACAAACGACGTATCGGTATAAAAATATGCCGACCGGTTTCGCACAGCTCATCAGGGCATATAAAATGTACACAATAACGTCAAATTGTCAAAGTAACAACGTCAAATGACGTTACTTATATTATGACGTCAGACGTAAAATTATAACAATGAATTTAACAGGGGCTTAAATAAATTAATTAAAAAATGTTTTTTTTTGCTAACCTAGCTGAAACAGAGTACGAATATAACTTATAAAATGGAAATATTTTAAATTTTGGTTCCATTTTAGAACATTTATCTAGATTTTGCTAAATGGAATTTGTCTTGTTGAGGGATCGCGCATTTGTTGTTCATGAACAGTTCGTCGATTACGTAGCATATCTCTTGTTTGTCCAATGTAATATTTATTGCAACCACTACAAACTAAGACATAAATAACATTTTTACCATCGCATGACATTTCTGTTTTTATTTTAAATATTTTACCATTAAAATTAAAGTTTTCGCCTTCTATCATATAACCACACATGCAACATCTTGGATCATTACATTATTATTATCATTTATAGATAAGCCAAATACAATATAAATGTTCAGAAAAATAAGTATAAGAATTAGAAGTAGTAACAGCAGCAGTTGTAGTATAATAATAGGTGGCCATAGTACACATATTACCGTTTTCATTTTTGTGTGTATTTTCTAATGATTCGATCCCATTGTCGTAAATTCCCTCTAGTAAAGTTTGCTTTTATTTTTCATGAGGGGACTGTACAATCAAGTCGCCCACCATTCCGCTAGCACAATACTGACTGGATTTGTTAATAGAGATCTTGTTTATTTCGTCTGTATCGTTTTTTAGACCTTGCTTGTGTTTCTCATATCTCTGGATATTACTATGAATATTGCTTGCGAGTTGAAAGTTGTCAAGACTCCTCTCCTGAAGTTTTTGCCAGTGCAGATTTCTTATAAACAGCAATTTTCGGAGCTCCTGATCTTCTTGGCTGTTTCCAGATAGCGTTTGCCAACATTTTAAAGAATGAATACGTCTATCTAAAGTCTCTATTATCTTAAGCTTGGTGTTTAGTTCATCTTCAACTGTAAATTGTTGTTGACTGGCGTTGAAGATCTGTAAAAAAAACACACCATTAGAAGGCTTTAACGCGCAACAATACGCTCTCTTTTACGTGGGCACACGGCATGATGTGAGGTTATATGAATGAAAATAAACATGTACAAATGCAAGCCTAACAGCAACATTATTTGGTAAACCTTATATCACGTAAATTTTGTCAATAGTAAGCGTCTTCAATTATTTAAATTGTCGACCAGCCTGTTATTTGTCTTTAAACCCCAAAGCGAAATAATCTGGCTAAGTTTGGGCATGCTACTAGTTTGTTGTATTGTGCATCGAAGACCTATTGGTCTGCGAAAGCAACAGCGATTGCTATGGCGTACCGTTTGTGTAAATGTAAACTAAAAAATAACTAAAAAAACATACTTGTTATATGCTCATTTTAATGCCTATCGGGAAACCTTTAGCCTACTTGAATTTATCAGATAAAGGCTTAAAGGCTATGCAGTCGCTTTTTTAAATCACCAAAGGCATGCATGCTCCTGTTAAAAATAATGTTGGATTTGTTTGATTCGTTTATGTTACTTCAATACTGTGTTATGCGTGCGAGGTTTGGTAGCGGGGTTCCAATTATGAGGACATTGAATGAGTTCAAAGAAAAATTTTCAAACGAATACTTGATGTCAAAATGAGTTTCTTAATTCAGCAGTATATGGGGAACTAGAGCGATACCCATTATATATTACTAGCTATGTACGAATTTACTAAATATTTTATAATAATGTATACTGTTTAACAAACTTATTGAATATTATATAGTGCATAGCACTAAATGGTTTCAGCACGAATCGAATGTACAAGGGCGGCATATCCAATTAAAAGGTAACATATAATAAATGCCACCTTGCATATCAAATTCGAACATTAGCATTTCTAGCTCAGAATGCCTTTTTGCTGCATATTTAAAGGGGCGTCCATACTTCGGAATTCATTGAAAAATCTGAATGGCCGACCCCCGGTTTTCTTCGTTGCTATCTAATATCTTGTAAGTTACGCAGCATCGTATGAGGGTTTCATGTTTTGCATTTCCATGGATATTGTTAATAGAAGATTTCAAAAATATCGCGAAAAATCGAGAAATTCGAACCGCAATTTTGATTGATTATGTTGAAGCAAAAGAAACCGCAGAGTGCACTCTTTGTTGATTTTCGTTAAAGAAGCGTAAATAACAACGATGAAATTGAATATGTTTGTTTCATGACTTGTGTCCGTTTCCTAAAAAAGCCATTTTATCGAATTCTATGTCGGAAATATTTAAACGCAGGGCAGTTAGTGCCTGCAGACTAAATATGATGAAGGTGTTTTGCTTTACACACTGTTCTGAAAGCGTCTAATTTTATATTCAAGTTGAATTGTCTGTGGCTGTTGTTTAACGTTCATGCAGCTTTCATACAACTTTTGCCATCGTAAAATACGCCACATTATATATTTAAACATGACTCTAAATTAATTCAGGAGAGAAATTAGATTTCGATTCCAATTATACTTATCAAATGTAATTTAGCCATTTTAAACCAACACACACGAAATATATATATGAGTCATTAATCGGTTTTGCAAACGGGAACCGTATTGGACCCATATGGTTCCTATATGGGTCCCAAAGAGACTGCATGTGGGCCACAAATGGGCGGAATGTGGGTCCTATCTGAGTCCCATATCGGCTCAGTGTACATTCATTTGTTAGCTATTCGTTAAACTACTTAAAACAACTAATTCCAAGATCTAAAACTTTATTTGACGACAATATTTGAGGCGCAAGGTATTCATGCTAGGATTATGACTCAATTTGCTATAGTTTGACTACGGTCTTCCTGTCATCGTCTTAAGTTCGTTGCCTCAAGGCTTCTTGAACTTCCATGTCCATGTACTTCAATTTGCCAATTCCATCGAACTTATTTTACAAAATAAAATAAAAGGCATATGCATTTATTTTTAAGTAATGCTTTACATGTCTACTTCGTCCTGGCAAAGTATTTTAATATAATGTCACTGTTTGATACAAATTCCAAAAACGGCATCACGTAACACAAAATTGCTTCTAAGAAATAAACCATGTTATTTACTGTTTTTAAGCACAATGTGGCATTTTGGTAGTATGAGAATATCAACGAAATAAATAAAACATTTATTGTTACATACATGATAATTGTAAAAAAAATACCGTTAGTTTTCTTCATTGTTGACACTGCCAGTAGTTTCGTATTATTAATTGAAATTCTTGCACCTATTCAGGTATATTGTTGGACCCAGATGGGCTCCATTTGGGTCATACGCTATACGCTTTTAAGTGTTCATAAACTTTTTAAGATAAAATTATATTTGCTTTAAACTATAGTTTTCTTACAAACGAGCGGAAACACAAATGTTTTTTTACAAAATGTTCATTTAGTTTTTTCCAAAAGTGCTGAAATGTGGACTACATATTGGTGATTTGTTTGGCCATATAGCTCCAAAATGGGTCGAATATATGGTTCAATATGGGCAAGCCATTATGATACTCATAGGCTCGTGTTCGCTGGATTAAAAGTTGTATGCTTCACATGACCTATATTTGAACGTGATAAACATGTCTTCAAACAATCAATATGACAATCGTTGAGCCTAATTATGTTTATAAAGAAAAACCTGGATTTCACACGTTTTATTTGGATTCGCATTATGTCGATATTAAGATAACTGCAGGAAAATCAATAGCAACAAATATTCATGGCGATTATTTGAACACAAACGTTCTAAAAATAGTGAAACCAGTGAAACGTGGAACAGTACCTTTGCTGACATCGTGTGAGACCTTAAGTCCATATCGGCACCTCCGTTTAGTATATAAGTGAGCCAACATCACACGATTATAAAGCCAGAGTGACCTTTCAATGTGTTCAAAAAATAAATAGTTTGTTCTGTATTTCAGCAGTGTATGAAGTGCTTTGCAAACGCCTGTGTTTATCTAAAAAAAATCTACTCAGTTGATACATTTATGAAATGCACAAGTTCCTAGTATAATTTATTTTTCGTATTTGTCTCTTTCTTTAGCAAGTGTTTTTATGTTACAAATCGATTCATTTCACGATGTCTGGTATGTCAATAATTTTAATCAGATACATCATGGCATGTATGCTGACTTCATGTTTATTATTAGCATAAAATGTATCTACATTATACTGATAGGATAATAATATTGACCCTTGCATTTTACATTTTTACCATGTTTTCCATGGCCTAAAATATGTACTTTTCTCACTTTGATTAAAATAGCTACATGCGGTTGTTACACTTGCTAATCAAATACACAGACATTTTGATAATGACTTTTTACGTCGTTATAAGTATACATTTATTTTCAGACGAAAACTACAAAGAGCCAGAGGATTGGCCATTGTTCTTTCCCATGCAGGATGTGTCGCTACAGACAAGCCGGCAAACTGCCGGGTAAATACTGCAAAAGGTATGCCACTATGGTCCCGTGGCAGAACATAGCAGTGCAATAACCTGCAGTTATTTTGTATTTTGCTTTCGCCTGCTTTAATTTACTTTTTTTGCTTTATACAACCATTTTATATTTAACGTCTTTTTTACATCAACATAATAACTGTTGATACAGTTTCAAGTTTTTCTGTGTCTGTCTAAGTCATACAATCTGTTCTGAATGAGTGGTCGAATCCCCATTTAGCAGATGAATTGCCCAATAGAAAATTTTGAACATTATTTATTTCACATATTGTGTTTAAAATATGCAAATATATTTTGTGAACATTATTTGATTATGATAAGTCTTATATGAATCTACAGTATAAGGCATTTTGGTTCCCAATGCCTTGGCTATGTTTATGAAATTTGCAATAACCGTCGATTTGCAATCACAAATATATATATATATATATATATATATATATATATATATATATATATATATATATATATATATAGATATATATATATATATATATATATATATATATATATATATATATATATATATATATATATATATATATATATATATATATATATATACCAATACATAGTGCCAGTTACGCGGTCTCTGTAGTTTTCAGACTGTACTTACGAGGTCAATATAAAAAACGGGGTCTATATACAACCCCGCAATCTAGGCTCCTTTAATTACTATGAGGGGGGTGTAGGGGAGGTAATGCAATCAAATCTCACAATAAGGTCTTAAATCGAAAACCACAATCAGGTCTGAAATTGAAATTGTATATACCTCGCAAATAAGTTCGCTATATATTTCCTTGTATAAGACGTTAAATAAATGACGTATTTATATACAATAATAATAGTAGGTACCCCTACATACCTTAATTCGTGTTTATATCGGATAAAAAAGGGTATGGAGATACATGTATTTAAAGTGGGAACCCCATAACCTATTTCTAAATCAGAGACCCCGTAACTGGCCATATGTGTGAATATATAGATATAGATATATATATATATATATCAGCGTCGATCAGACTCTCTTACGAGAATGGCGTCATTCGCAACTGCAAGTGGAGGAGAAAAGATAAAAAATATCATACATATAAACTAGTTAATTTGCCAAAGGTAACATGCGTGGCTTATCCTATCAGCATGTGCTAAAGAAAAAGCACCAAGTTTTTATCTGTTGTAAATAAAACAAATGTGAGGCTGTATTTAATGATGTTTGCAAACCTTCTTCCAAGTACTGCAACGGCCTTTCTAACAAGCTGATGTGTTCGGGTACTGTTTCCGCCGAGTTGACGGAATTTGGCGACTCTGTTAGACTCAGCTCTGTTCTGATGGCTTTCAAGTTAGGTGCGACTGTGTCCATTGGGCACTCTGTTTAAAAGTAAGAGAAAAAATAGGCTTTCAGTACGAATGTGAAATGGCTTTCAGTATTATGAAAACGCTAATATTACAAAAAAAGATGCAATAAAGTGGGAAAAAGTGTCTCGACTCCTAGATAGAATTTATCTTTGCTCTTCAACTAAAGGCCTTATAATTCATTTCTGTATATGACCCTTTAATACAGAGATATCTCATTTCATCAGTCGGATAACGATAGTCATAAAATATAAATACATACTATTGACAAACAAACACGTTACGATCAGGAGGTGTGAAAAACAACATCCAACTAAATTATCTGCGTGTTCATCATAAAATATTATTGAAAATGTAATTTTGTTTGTATAACGCCTTGCCAAAATAGTTAATGAAGAGCTTTCACTAAGCCATTAAAAGCAACGCACATTACTCAGCTTCAACGCAATTCTGAGAAAAGACGCGGCCGTTGCCTCGACTAAGATTTCAATAAAAGAATAACATCATAACCAAATATCAACCGCCGAATATGAAAGAAAAGACAATGCGCGGCACCTTTTTCGCCCTATGTTAAATAATATGCATAAGCTCCTTGAAATGTCTTGGGCCTGAATTCCATTAATGCCTTCAACTAAGGAAGACAAAAGAGTAAGACAAATATAGCATAATAGGTGTGAAAGTTTGCTACGCAAAACATGCACACTGCAGAGGACCCAACGATAAGTTTTATTGTTGTTCAGCCATTCATCCGTATGTATATATGTTTACTTTGCAATCGATGATTATCTTTTTAATACGCTCACTCGGTCCAATTAGGGTTTCGGAAAACTCCATTTCATTTTGCGTTGATGAATTTACGTATTTTGTAGTTTCGCTGAGTAGCGATCAACGTAAAGTTAGTTCGCAAGCAAATCAACGATCGTTTTAAATGCCATTCACTTTCAATAGTGATTTATACATGACTGGGTGTGTTCAATTATAAATAAACAGACCGCTTTCCAGACACTGATATGGTCTTCTCAAAGATCTCTTTTGGCCAATAAGCGGTTCCTGTGTATTCAATCCACTTGGAGACTGAATTAAACGCGCCTCTGTTGTGGTGTATGCTTCGCCAGGAGTGTCAGTTTCCATAGGGCGGTCTGTTCATATATAAAACTATTTTGATGAGATGCTTACCGAAAAAGTGCTATGGCTAGTAGTTTATAACTTAATTAGACATTTAGATATATTTTTGTGGAAAACTAATTAAAACTGTTGTAAAACAAAAAGTTACTGAAAATGTATGTTAGATTCTTCGATGATGGTGAAGAGATTGACTATACTAGGACTTTAATATGCGGTCGAGTTTTCAGAAAAAACGAATATATGTTGTAACGTTCATTTGCTGGCATGACACAAACACAACATACACATATTAAAACAACTACAATTAAAAATGTAAAGCCGCTGAACTAAAGTAATAAGCGCATCTTAGGCCATAGCGCGAGTACTTATAAATTCAATTTCCTAAAGCAAAGACTTTCTTAACTTAATTTAAAACACACATTCATAAAATATGTACTTTTTAGTACTAGAAATTATGTTATAGTCATTGTTTTATTTTGATCCGTTGGTGATTTTTTTCAATCACAAATATAAAAAATTGCATTAATTTTCCCGATGCATAGATATCACAAACAATCAACGTAATTTACATAAAAGCCTCTTTAGTCAGCCGAAAACATAACGTCACAATTAGCCTAAGGTTCAAACGATTTTCCTTACTATTATAAACAATGATTTTCCTCGAATCCAGATCACTTTTCGAGTCAGTCTGAGCAATAGTTCTCATGCCTTCTTCTTTCGACGTGCCTGGTACTGAGAATATGCCTGAACAAATACATGAAATAAAAATGACTTCATGTAAACATGCATTTAATAAACCATACATAAATCCTTTATGAAAGTACATGTATAAGGGGAAGAGTTTTTTTACCACGTAACGCAAAAATGCAAATACCTGCGTCGATTTTATCGCGTATATCAAGGATTAAACCAATCACCGTTTCAATACCTGAAACAAAAATTATTTTATGGGTTATTTGAAGTTTAAGAATAAGCCAATAGTTATATCAATATATTGCGAGCAATTGATGCTTTTCAATAATCATTTGCAACAAGCAGCGGACAAAGATTCAACGTGGCGCCATAATTATAATCAAATAACCCTCTATCGCATGTGATTATACTAAAAAGAGACCATCTGCTATATACGCTAGTATATGTTCCCATTTAATTTATCTTTAAATTAAACAAATATATATATGTAAAAATGTAAAGTGAATCCGGACTAAGATATCATTACAAACGACGTATCGGTATAAAAATATGCCGACCGGTTTCGCACAGCTCATCAGGGCATATAAAATGTACACAATAACGTCAAATTGTCAAAGTAACAACGTCAAATGACGTTACTTATATTATGACGTCAGACGTAAAATTATAACAATGAATTTAACAGGGGCTTAAATAAATTAATTAAAAAATGTTTTTTTTGCTAACCTAGCTGAAACAGAGTACGAATATAACTTATAAAATGGAAATATTTTAAATTTTGGTTCCATTTTAGAACATTTATCTAAATTTTGCTAAATGGAATTTGTCTTGTTGAGGGATCGCGCATTTGTTGTTCATGAACAGTTCGTCGATTACGTAGCATATCTCTTGTTTGTCCAATGTAATATTATTGCAACCACTACAAACTAAGACATAAATAACATTTTTACCATCGCATGACATTTCTGTTTTTATTTTAAATATTTTACCATTAAAATTAAAGTTTTCGCCTTCTATCATATAACCACACATGCAACATCTTGGATCATTACATTATTATTATCATTTATAGATAAGCCAAATACAATATAAATGTTCAGAAAAATAAGTATAAGAATTAGAAGTAGTAACAGCAGCAGTTGTAGTATAATAATAGGTGGCCATAGTACACATATTACCGTTTTCATTTTTGTGTGTATTTTCTAATGATTCGATCCCATTGTCGTAAATTCCCTCTAGTAAAGTTTGCTTATATTTTTCATGAGGGGACTGTACAATCAAGTCGCCCACCATTCCGCTAGCACAATACTGACTGGATTTGTTAATAGAGATCTTGTTTATTTCGTCTGTATCGTTTTTTAGACCTTGCTTGTGTTTCTCATATCTCTGGATATTACTATGAATATTGCTGGCGAGTTGCAAGTTTTCAAGACTCCTCTCTTGAAGTTTTTGCCAGTGCAGATTTCTTATAAACAGCAATTTTCGGAGCTCCTGATCTTCTTGGCTGTTTCCAGATAGCGTTTGCCAACATTTTAAAGAATGAATACGTCTATCTAAAGTCTCTATTATCTTAAGCTTGGTGTTTAGTTCATCTTCAACTGTAAATTGTTGTTGTCTGGCGTTGAAGATCTGTAAAAAAAAAAAACACCATTAGAAGGCTTTAACGCGCAACAATACGCTCTCTTTTACGTGGGCACACGGCATGATGTGAGGTTATATGAATGAAAATAAACATGTACAAATGCAAGCCTAACAGCAACATTATTTGGTAAACCTTATATCACGTAAATTTTGTCAATAGTAAGCGTCTTCAATTATTTAAATTGTCGACCAGCCTGTTATTTGTCTTTAAACCCCAAAGCGAAATAATCTGGCTAAGTTTGGGCATGCTACTAGTTTGTTGTATTGTGCATCGAAGACCTATTGGTCTGCGAAAGCAACAGCGATTGCTATGGCGTACCGTTTGTGTAAATGTAAACTAAAAAATAACTAAAAAAACATACTTGTTATATGCTCATTTTAATGCCTATCGGGAAACCTTTAGCCTACTTGAATTTATCAGATAAAGGCTTAAAGGCTATGCAGTCGCTTTTTTAAATCACCAAAGGCATGCATGCTCCTGTTAAAAATAATGTTGGATTTGTTTGATTCGTTTATGTTACTTCAATACTGTGTTATGCGTGCGAGGTTTGGTAGCGGGGTTCCAATTATGAGGACATTGAATGAGTTCAAAGAAAAATTTTCAAACGAATACTTGATGTCAAAATGAGTTTTCTTAATTCAGCAGTATATGGGGAACTAGAGCGATACCCATTATATATTACTAGCTATGTACGAATTTACTAAATATTTTATAATAATGTATACTGTTTAACAAACTTATTGTATATTATATAGTGCATAGCACTAAATGGTTTCAGCACGAATCGAATGTACAAGGGCGGCATATCCAATTAAAAGGTAACATATAATAAATGCCACCTTGCATATCAAATTCGAACATTAGCATTTCTAGCTCAGAATGCCTTTTTGCTGCATATTTAAAGGGGCGTCCATACTTCGGAATTCATTGAAAAATCTGAATGGCCGACCCCCGGTTTTCTTCGTTGCTATCTAATATCTTGTAAGTTACGCAGCATCGTATGAGGGTTTCATGTTTTGCATTTCCATGGATATTGTTAATAGAAGATTTCAAAAATATCGCGAAAAATCGAGAAATTCGAACCGCAATTTTGATTGATTATGTTGAAGCAAAAGAAACCGCAGAGTGCACTCTTTGTTGACTTTCGTTAAAGAAGCGTAAATAACAACGATGAAATTGAATATGTTTGTTTCATGACTTGTGTCCGTTTCCTAAAAAAGCCATTTTATCGAATTCTATGTCGGAAATATTTAAACGCAGGGCAGTTAGTGCCTGCAGACTAAATGTGATGAAGGTGTTTTGCTTCACACACTGTTCTGAAAGCGTCTAATTTTATATTCAAGTTGAATTGTCTGTGGCTGTTGTTTAACGTTCATGCAGCTTTCATACAACTTTTGCCATCGTAAAATACGCCACATTATATATTTAAACATGACTCTAAATTAATTCAGGAGAGAAATTAGATTTCGATTCCAATTATACTTATCAAATGTAATTTAGCCATTTTAAACCAACACACACGAAATATATATATGAGTCATTAATCGGTTTTGCAAACGGGAACCGTATTGGACCCATATGGTTCCTATATGGGTCCCAAAGAGACTGCATGTGGGCCACAAATGGGCGGAATGTGGGTCCTATCTGAGTCCCATATCGGCTCAGTGTACATTCATTTGTTAGCTATTCGTTAAACTACTTAAAACAACTAATTCCAAGATCTAAAACTTTATTTGACGACAATATTTGAGGCGCAAGGTATTCATGCTAGGATTATGACTCAATATGCTATAGTTTGACTACGGTCTTCCTGTCATCGTCTTAAGTTCGTTGCCTCAAGGCTTCTTGAACTTCCATGTCCATGTACTTCAATTTGCCAATTCCATCGAACTTATTTTACAAAATAAAATAAAAGGCATATGCATTAATTTTTAAGTAATGCTTTACATGTCTACTTCGTCCTGGCAAAGTATTTTAATATAATGTCACTGTTTGATACAAATTCCAAAAACGGCATCACGTAACACAAAATTTCTTCTAAGAAATAAACCATGTTATTAACTGTTTTTAAGCACAATGTGGCATTTTGGTAGTATGAGAATATCAACGAAATAAATAAAACATTTATTGTTACATACATGATAATTGTAAAAAAAAATACCGTTAGTTTTCTTCATTGTTGACACTGCCAGTAGTTTCGTATTATTAATTGAAATTCTTGCACCTATTCAGGTATATTGTTGGACCCAGATGGGCTCCATTTGGGTCATACGCTATACGCTTTTAAGTGTTCATAAACTTTTTAAGATAAAATTATATTTGCTTTAAACTATAGTTTTCTTACAAACGAGCGGAAACACAAATGTTTTTTTACAAAATGTTCATTTAGTTTTTTTTTCCAAAAGTGCTGAAATGTGGACTACATATTGGTGATTTGTTTGGCCATATAGCTCCCAAATGGGTCGAATATATGGTTCAATATGGGCAAGCCATTATGATACTCATAGGCTCGTGTTCGCTGGATTAAAAGTTGTATGCTTCACATGACCTATATTTGAACGTGATAAACATGTCTTCAAACAATCAATATGACAATCATTGAGCCTAATTATGTTTATAAAGGAAAACCTGGATTTCACACGTTTCATTTGGATTCGCATTATGTCGATATTAAGATAACTGCAGGAAAATCAATAGCAACAACTATTCATGGCGATTATTTGAACACAAACGTTCTAAAAATAGTGAAACCAGTGAAACGTGGAACAGTACCTTTGCTGACATCGTGTGAGACCTTAAGCCCATATCGGCACCTCCGCATACTATCTAAAAAACGTCTTCGATCGTACGCAAATGTGTATTTAAATCGTCTATACCAATATGCAATGTTTAGGACTGGAATACTTGATCTCACTTCTCTAAAATCTGCAATATAGTGTTATGTAATAGATGTTCAACGACAACCCCCTCTTCCCTTACTATCCTCGTCTTTAAAGAAATGTTCTGTACATTTTTAGAATCGAGAAAAAGCACCACATGTCAAACAACCCAACATGTAAACATGCGCTTGAATTACATTTAATATAATGCTGACATATTAAACTATGTTGTTGATATTGCATGAACTTGGAAACTAAACGGAAATAAAATTCATCAGCATGTTTATTTTGCATAATGCGTTTTTAAACCTATGAAACTTTTCTGTTGCAAATCATCTCCTAGTTTTGTTTCCTTTTAAATGACGCATTATTACTTCTGTTACACTTGTATTTTGCAAGAAAGGGTAGTGCGTTTCCGAACAGTGTTTTCAAATCGCAATGATTTAAACAGATTTGAATTAAAGCGGACAATCCTAATTGCCGCACCATTCGCACCTCGCGATGTCCGTATTCCTTTATATAACATTTCATATGTTGCAGTGGTTCTATGAATTAAATTATAAAATGACATCAGCTGAAAAAATAGATGACTTACATCGTACCGTTAAAGTGCATCCGCCCATTTCAATACACATAAAATGTATAACAAGGGACAAAATTGTCACCAAACCAAGTTTTCAATTTGAAAATAAATCTAATAAAGGGAAACAATTCAAAATGTGCATTGTTACTGATTGTTCCTAGTTACCCCCTTGTGTCGAATTCAATCTATTTTTAGTCGTGGCGACCTTGATTTCAATGCATACTTCCTACAGTCGTATTTTCAACCAATCAAATAGCGGTACTGTATTCGCTGCCAGACAGCTTGTTGCTACGGTTCACACGCCATTCGTTAAATTGAACGTGAAAAGTGTTGCTAACGAAAGTATTCATCAAATAATTTCAAAATGTACAGGCACCGCAGTAGTCTATCAAAGCACAGATCTTAAAATCACCGTGCCTAGTTATCTGTTATATGACGATGGTATCATCAAGAATTATATTTAACCCTTTTCCTTGAATATTTCTAACAAATGTACCGCAATTATTTTCTTTATTAGTGATAATACAGACTTGAATACAATAATATAATGTATTACGTGTGAGTTTGCATTCAAACATTATGTTTCTTATCGTTTATCTTGTGTTGTTTTGTTTGGTATTGCTGTTTTTTATAAGATTGTTGGTGTTATATTTATTATTCTGTTTTAAAATGATTATGATAATGGTTGATCTCATACGAATGATTGTGTTCATTATTGCTCATCTGTGATAAATATTGATCTCAACCGATTAAAGCGATATTATGGGCATCTAACAGTATATGCGTTGTTTATAGGTGTCTATCGCAACCCTTGTTTATTTTTGGTGTTTTCACTTCATACACACTTATTTTTGTTAATGCAGCATCAACATACTAAAACAGAAAACTAATGCATTTGAATATCAACCGTACTTTCGTTTTGACAACTGACGACAGAAATGATTCGATGAACGATGTGAGTTTAAGTGTAGTTTTCATGCAGATTAATTCATACGACACAAAGACACAATTTTGTTTTACGGATCATTTCGGCTTAGAGGACTGGGTGAGTCATGTAAAATATCGAACATAATATATTGTTTTTATAAACAACTGGTAGCAAGATGAGTTGTACATAATTGGTCAGTTACCACATATTAACTAACTTTATTTACCTGTTAATTCTTTTCAGCTCAATTCACTGTGAAAAATGCCCACAATATCACTTTAATTCTGATGTTTATTGATTATCTGTGATTATTGTTGATCTCACCCAATCCGTTGGAATATACAAATCTGCTATTTGTGTTTATCTAATTCGAATCAATATGCTTAAAATATATTTTCGGGATATATCTTTGTCTCATTGGAATCATTTACAAATTGTCGGCAAGTAAATTTAAATCTGTAATGGCAACAACAACGTGATTTATTGGCACTGGCTTGATCTTTTCTCCTCTTGGGACATGCCATTGTTTCGAACACTTGTACAGCTAAGTAAGCTAGGAACTGCGGAAATATTACGCAGTTTTAATCCCTGTAGTGTTTTTAGCAACCCTATGATGTGTCAACAGAGCCCAGTCAGTCTGAAAAAAATGTAAATATTCTGCATTGTGCAATGTACACAAAAACTAACGATTAATAAAGATGTTATAAATAACAATGAATACTTTTTAAATAATTGAATAATCATGTATAATAACTCAACTAACTTTACAACTGCAGTGTGATTTTGTAATCTTTTCATCGGACAAATCGATGTTTAAACGATGCGGTTTTTCATTTTTCCGCATTGATCTCGAGCAGTCAGCGACGACACGCATACGGTTTTCTTCATTAAAAATCTTTATATTATGAATGTATCCCTGAGTGTAATAATTAAGACCTCTATTTAAAATTCTATCTGCTTGTTTATTATTATGTGGTAGGAATTTAACTGAAATATTGTCAGAAATATTAACAAGCGTATCAGATGCTTCAGCATCAGCGGACGCCATATTGGATGTAGCGTGTGAAGCGTAGCAACAATCATTAAGGACGGGTCAGTGAGCGGAACTATGCATTGGGAAAAAAAGTCTGATAAAGGGAGACAATTAAAAATGTGCATTGTTTATGAGTGTTCCTAGTTACCCCCCTTGTGTCAAATTCAACCTATTTTTAGTCGTGGCGACCTTGACCTTGAAGATATCGACGTTTTTCTTTCGTATGACACACTGTCCAATGATTATAAAACAATGTACCGAGTAATTTTAAAATCTCATTATGAATGACATAGTTATGGCCCGGACGAGATCATTTATGGCCATTTTTTACATTTGAACTCAAAGTGTGACTTTGACGTTGCAGATATCAACGTAATTCTTTCGCATGGCACACCGTCCAATGATGGTGAACACATGTGCCAAATGATTTTAAAATCTCACGATGAACGACATTGTTATGGCCCGGACAAGCTTGTTCAGCCCGCCCGCCCGCCGATCTAATAACCATTTTTTTCCTTCGGACAACCGGGTTAAAAATAGTATTAGATCGACCCTATAAATACTTCGTTTTAGGATACCTCACAAGAAAAACCCATCGCGACAGATCATAAACTGTTTTCCCACGTTCGGCATTTGAGTGTACAAAACTGATTAAGACCAAAGATCATTAGATAGACGTTGATAGTGTTTACATAAGCAGCGTATGGGTCAATACAAGACAGTTTTAAACAATGTTTTGGCAATACTGATATAATTTGTCTATTTATATTTCCCTTATCTAATTAGTTAAACCTATTTATTTGAGCTCGATTGCATCGAAAGCCTTATGCTTATTGAAACACTTTTGAGTCCATGTCATGGGTAGAACCAGTACTTGGTGTTTTGGGGAGATCTAAAAACAATCCCACGGTGGGAATCGAGCAAATGAACGCCATGTCGCTAGGCGGACACCATATCCACTACGCCACAGTGACCTTATCCCTTATCTATCTACGTGTAATGTTTTATAATGAAATATATTATCCATTTGTCAAAAACGTATTTAGATTTTTGTAACATTCTACATACATTTGAACTTACATTGTTCGTCATGTGTATGCAAAGCTTCATCTGTATATTATATAATTTTCAATATTGTAGCAATTAGTTCTATTATTGTAACGGTCGTCTGATATTGAACCTTGTGAGTAACCTTAAGTTTGTGACTTGACCTTTAACAGATGAACATGTGAGTTGTAAGCGACGCGTCATGTTTTCCTGTCATGGGAAAAAGGATCAACACATCCAACCCACCACACTATAAAAAACCCACCCATTCCAGGTCGGACGATGCAACTAAATGTATCGAACACCATCCTTCAGTACCATAAAGACGAAATTTTGAGGGAGCGAACATAGAGGAACGCAGTAGAGCTGTCAGAATACTTTGCGCTCGGATTTATGGTAGGCAGCTATGATTTTGATGATATGTAATATAATTATAATAAAAGAACGAACAACATGATACCATTTTTTGAGAAATAATTGTAAAACCAATCGCATTTCAAATGCATATCGATGTTAAATAACATATTTAAATTGGTTGAAATAATATTTTACTTGCATCGTGCTTATATATTGCACCCGCCTATTTCAATTAGAGCTGTAACGATTCATCCATCATTCGATTCGATTCGATTTCGATACCAAATGGTCCGATTCGATTATTTTCGATTCGATTCAAATTAAACTAAAGCTTTGTCACAGACGTGACGAATACCCCCACATGCCGCATTGATACATAATATAAAACAGCGGACACCATGCTCAATTTTAAAATCGCACTAAGTGACCCCTTGACCTAGTTTTTGACCCAGAAAGGCCCATGCTCAAACTTGGCCTTAAGATTATCTCCATAAAACTTCTGACCAAGTTTGGTGAAGATCGGATGTAAACTACTTGAATTAGAGAGCGGACACCATGCTGAATGTTTAAAACGCACTAAGTGACCCCGTGACCTAGTTTTAGGCACGGAATGGCCCATGTTCAAACTTGTTCTAGGGATCATTTAGATAAAACTTGTTACCAAGTTTGGTGAGGATTGGATAAAAACTACTTGAATTAGAAAGCGGACAACATAGTGTGGTTTAAAACGCACTAAGATACCCCGTGACCTAGTTTTTGACCCAGAATGACCCATATTCAAACTTGACCTAGACATCATCTAGATACAACTTCTGACCAAGTTTGGTGAAGATTGGTTGAAAACTACTTGAATTAGAGAGCGGACAACATTGTGATGTTTAAAAAGCACTAAGTGACCCCGTGACCTTGTTTTTAACCCGGCATGACTCATATTCAAACTTACCCTATACATTATCAAGATACAAATTCTGACCAATTTTGGTGAGGATTGGTTAAAAACTACTTGAATTAGAGAGCACACAACATGGTGAGGTTTAAAACACACTAAGTGACCCCGTGACCTAGTTTTTGACCCGACAAGGCCCATGTTCGAACTTGACCTACACATCATCTAGTTACAACTTCTGACCAAGTGTGGTGAAGATCGGATTTAAACTACTTGAAATAGAGAGCGGACACCATGCTCAATGTGTAAAACGTACTAAGTGACCCTGTGACGTAGTTTTTGATCTGGCATGGCCCATGTTCGAACTTGGCCTTCAGATCATCTAGATAAAACTTTTGACCAAGTTTGGTGAAGATCAGATTAAAACTACTTGAATAAGAGAGAGGACACCATGTTGAATGTTAAAAAACGCACTAAGTGATCCCGTGAACTAGTTTTTGACCCGGCAAGGCCCATGTTCGAAGTTGGACTTAAGATCATCTAGATACAACTTCTGACCAAGTTTGGTGAAGATCGGATGAAAACTACTTGAATTAGATATCGGACAACATGCTGAATGTTTAAAACGCACTAAGTGACCCCGTGACCTAGTTTTTGACCCAGCAAGACCCATGTTCAAACTTGGCCTAGACATCATGTAGATACAACTTCTGACCAAGTTTGGTGAAGATCGGATGAAAACTACTTGAATTAGAGAGCCGACAACATGCTGAATGTTTAAAACGCACTAAGTGACCCACTGACTTAGTTTTTGACCCGTCAAGGCCCATGTTCGAACTTGGCCTAGACATCATGTAGATACAACTTCTGACCATGTTTAGTGAAGATCGGATGAAAACTACTTGAATTAGAGAGCGGACACTTAATACGGACCGACAGACAGACCGACAGACCGACAGACCGACCGACCGACAGCCAAGTTCACTCCTATATACCCCCCCCTAAACTTCGTTTGTGGGGGTATAACTATATGTTGCTTATTTTGCAAACTATTTCATGTTTGGTTTGTCAAGGGCATGAATTAATATGTTTGGTATTTGTTATTAACTTATTATGTTGTACATTAAAAGTGTTTAATTTTTGAAATTTTAAAAAAGCAACATAGTTTTATAAGTAACAAATTTATTGAACAAAACTTTCTGTTGAATAATTCTTAAATAACATAAAATGCACATTGTATCACAGAATGCACACAGTTTAGTTAACAAACCATATGTATTGAGGAAAAAAATGAGATCAAAACAACTTTCATGTGACCTGTTGTATCAGATTGTTTTGCTAACATGTTAAAAGGGCTTGTCGTGGGAAATAAAGATTCCAATTTGAAATATCAACCGAGTGTTTTCTCTTTAAATATTGCCTCAAATTGGTAGTGATTACAGATTTAGGGTCACTTACGTCAACAAAACACATTTTACAAGTTGCCTTTGCATCAGAACCTTCGCGAAACCCGAAATGTTTCCATACTTTTGGTTTTAATTTTGACGGTGCGTCTTTCAGCGTGGTTGAAGAAGCCATTTTACCGGCTGATGTAATGTTCAGCATGTTATTCAGTCATTCATTGGATGCCATATTGGCTATTGACCAATCACAAGACGTATTACAAATGACAAGAAAGTTTAGACGACGGATTCGGAAAGTAAGGTTTAAAATGCGGATCGATCAGGATTGCATTGAATCGAATTGAAATTGGCCGTATTGATACCAAAATCAAATCGGCGGCTTTGAACCGGTTTTTTGATTAATCGAACCGAATCGTTACAGGTCTTATTTCAATGCACATAAATACTTTTTAATAGTATTACCTAAGACACTATAAATACTTTGTTTAGGATCCCTCACCAGAAAAACACATTAGATCATAAACTGGTTTTCCACGCCGGGATATTGAGTGGCAAATTATGGATATGTTACATTTGTTTGATCATAAAAGATTTGTCTGCTATATCATACGATTTAAAATTATCTTATCGATGTTTTAATAATAAAAAAAGAAAAACCGAAACGTCGAAGGAGAAGAGCTCTGTATACCTATGTCGGAGACAATATGTTTTCACAGCACTCATTCGATGAATTCATTACGCAACCGGCCGGTAATTTATGGCAAGAATGTTTCAGATGTACGAAGCTAATTAACGGACACATGAAATTGTAAGAACATCTTGATTGCATCAAAATCCTCTGGCTAATTGAAACACTCGAGCCCGTTTTATGGGTAGAATTAGTACTTGGTGTTTTGAGGTGATAAAAAAACGCTCACACTGTAGGAATCGAGCCCATGACCTCCCGGTCGCTAAGCGTACACACACACAATGTATAAAAAATATTATTAGATCGACCCTATAAATACTTCGTTTTAGGATACCTCACAAGAAAAACTCATCGCGACAGATCATAAACTGGTTATCCACGTTCGGCATTTGAGTATACAAAACTGATTCAGAGCAAAGGTCATTAGATAGACGTTGTTTGTGTTTACATAAGCAGCGTATGGATCAATAAAGGACAGCTTTAAAATATGTTTTGTCAATACTAATTTAATTTGTCTATTTATATTTCCCTTATCTAATTAGTTTAATCTATTTATTTCAGTTCGATTTTATCGAAAGCCTCAGGCTTATTGAAACACTATTGAGTCCATGTCATGGGTAGAACCAGTACTTGGTGTTTTGGGGAGATCTTAAGAACACACCTACGGTGGGAATCGAGCAAATGAACGCCCGGTTGCTAGGCGGACACCATATCCACTACTCTACGGCGACTTTATCCCTTATATACATGTATCTACGTGTAATGTTTTATAATTAAATCCTATATCCATTTGTCAAAAACGTATTTAGATTTTTCTAACATTCTACAAGCATTTGAACTCACATTTTTCATCATGTGTATGGCAAGCTTCATCATTATATCTCATATACTTTTCAATATTTTAGCAATTAAGTCTATTTTTGTAACGGTCGTCTAAAATTGGTCATTGTGAGTAACCTTAAGTTTGTGACTTGACCTTTAACACATAAGCATGTGAGTTGTACGCGACGCAAGATGTTTTATTGTCATGGGAAAAATGATCAGCATTAGTAAAAGGGCGTTCCCGGGTATTGATGTAAGTCAAATGATGGGAATGCAAACATAAGAGCAGATATATTGAAAATAACAAACTTTGACTTCATTTAATTATCATAGAGCAATATAAGTCGTGAAATTATATAATGACATCACCTGAAAATATAGATAACCTACATTGTAGCGTTATGGTTCATCCGCTCATTTCAATTCACATAAAATGTTTAAAATAGTTTAACATCGACCCTATAAATACTTCGATCGTTTTAGGATACCTCACAAGAAAAACCCATCGCGACAGATCATAAACTGGTTTTCCACGTTCGGCATTTGAGTGAACAAAACTGATTCAAACCAAAGGCCATTCGTTAAACGTTGTTTGTGTTTACATAAGCAGCGTATGGGTTAATAAAAGACAGTTGTAAACAGTACTTATTTAATTTGTCTATTTATATTTCCCTTATCTAATTAGTTAAACCTATTTATTTCAGCTCGATTGCATTGAAAGCCTTAGGCTTATTGAAACACTATTGAGTCCATGTCATGGGTAGAACCAGTACTTGGTGTTTTGGGGAAGTCTAAAGAACACTCGCACGGTGGTAATCGAGCAAATGAATGCTCGGTCGCTAGGCGGACACCATATCCACTACGCCACGGCGACCTTATCCCTTATCTATCTACGTGTAATGTTTTATAATTAAATCCTTTATCCATTTGCAAAAAACGTATTTAGATTATTGTAACATTCTACAGACATTTGAACTCACATTTTTCATCATGTGTATGGCAAGCTTCGTCATTATATCTCATATACGCTTCAATATCGTAGCAATTAATTTTATTTTTGTAACGGTCGTATGAAATTGGTCCTTGTGAGTAACCTTAAGTTTGTGACTTGACCTTTAACACATAAGCATGTGAGTTGTACGCGACGCAAGATGTTTTATTGTCATGGGAAAAATGATCAGCATTAGTAAAAGGGCGTTCCCGGGTATTGATGTAAGTCAAATGATGGGAATGCAAACATAAGAGCATATATATTGAAAATAACAAACTTTGACTTCATTTAATTATCATAGAGCAATATAAGTCGTGAAATTATATAATGACATCACCTGAAAATATAGATAACCTACATTGTAGCGTTATGGTTCATCCGCTCATTTCAATTCACATAAAATGTTTAAAATAGTTTAAGATCGACCCTATAAATACTTCGATCGTTTTAGGATACCTCACAAGAAAAACTCATCGCGACAGATCATAAACTGGTTTTCCACGTTCGGCATTTGAGTGAACAAAACTGATTCAAACCAAAGGCCATTCGATAAACGTTGTTTGTGTTTACATAAGCAGCGTATGGGTTAATAAAAGACAGTTGTAAACAGTACTTATTTAATTTGTCTATTTATATGTCCCTTATCTAATTAGTTAAACCTATTTATTTCAGCTCGATTGCATTGAAAGCCTCAGGCTTATTGAAACACTATTGAGTCCATGTCATGGGTAGAACCAGTACTTGGTGTTTTGGGGAGATCTAAAGAACACTCGCACGGTGGTAATCGAGCAAATGAACGCTCGGTCGCTAGGCGGACACCATATCCACTACGCCACGGCGACCTTATCCCTTATCTATCTACGTGTAATGTTTTATAATTAAATCCTTTAACCATTTGCCAAAAACGTATTTAGATTATTGTAACATTCTACAGACATTTGAACTCACATTTTTTATCATGTGTATGGCATGCTTCGTCATTATATCTCATATACGTTTCAATATTGTAACAATTAGTTTTTTTTGTAACGGTCGTATGAAATTGGTCCTTGTGAGTAACCTTAAGTTTGTGACTTGACCTTTAACAGCGGAGCATGTGAGTTGTACGCGACGCGAGATATTTTCTTGTCATGGGATAAATGATCAGCAGTAATTGAAAAATCCTCACAGCGTTTAAAACTGTTGAAGAGCGAAAAGCACTCTGAAGGGACACACACACACACACACACATACAATAAGTGTGTGCACTATAAAGATCTTAAAAAGAGCCTCGCTCTGGGAATAAATGCATTTGCATAAAGTAATGTCCCAGATTAGCCTTCGCAGTATGCACAGGCTTATCAGGGACAACACATTCAGCTTTTATGGATTTTTTTGTTTAAAAGAAGTCTCTCCTTTGCAAAAATCCAGTTTGGGCGGAAAGTGTCGTCCCTGATTAGCCTGTGTTGACTGCACACGCTAATCTGGGACGACACTTTATGCACATGCATTAAGCCCTGTTTTCCCAGAGTGAGGCTCAAATTCATTTGTTTAGAAATGTACTGCAATAATTGTGTGCGCTTAAGAACTTAGCGATGTCCTTTAAAATTAGGTCACGTCTATTGCTTGAGAGGGACTTACATGGAAATGAAGTTCTTTGTATGGTGGTCTGTGGAGTGGCTACTTCATTATTAAATAAACCCACTCACTTATAGCCACTTTCAAGAACATCTGTTCCTAGTATGTTAAAATAA